>NW_010399353.1:16505-42775 GCF_000710305.1 Buceros rhinoceros silvestris | reverse complement strand
GAGAAGGAAGATAGAGGTCAAAGTCAAATATTGTCCCTAAAGATTAATTTCTTTTCTTAGGGGCCTGAGGCATGCGAAGGCAGACTGGAAGCCAAACCTGAGTTGCTGGATTTAGATGAAGAATTCCGTGAGAACAACATTGAGATTTTGACCAGGTTTTACCTCGCTTTTCAGAGCGTGCACAAATACATTGTGGATTTAAACAGGTATGCTCCTCGGATACGGGCAGATTTCCGTAAAGACCGGGGGGGTTTAGTCTTAATGATATTTTCCTCAGACATCCGACACGCTCGCTGCCGAAGCGTGTTCTTGTGCACCTGGAAACCCGGACAGCTGGAGTGAACGCCTACTTTTACTCCCCTTGTTGCTTACCAGCTTAATATGTGACTTGGAAACGTTTAACCTCTCTGCCCCGTTTCCTCACTGTAAGGTAAAGCTAGTGTTTCTTATGTATCTTGGAGGTTGTCCTGAAGATTTTTTTAGAAAAAGGAGACTCCGTGTTATTACAGTAAGATTTTGTGGTCTTACAAAACAAAATATCAGTTAGGGTTTTTTTCTTTAAGTTTGATTGGCATTATTTTCCTGAACTTAATTTTTCAGTGGAGTGGCCATATTCTCAAATTTGCCACTCTTCTCTGTAAAAAAACATTATTACAGGTTAATGAAATACTCTTAAGAAAAAGCCCCAGAGAACCTGAAGCGTAAGATCTGCATTTGTTATTGATCTTACAGGAAAAGATTTAATTAAAAGAGTGAGTGTTTGTGTAACATTCCTTATTAATAAGTAGAGTTACTGGAAAATCCGTTAGTGCAAAAAAATCTGTTAATCAGGGTGAACACGCTCTATTTCTAACTCTACCTTTCAAATTGCAGTTGAGATAAATCTATGGTATTTCCAGGAGATATTTTTGAGTCAACTTAAAAATATGACTAAACATACAAAATTTTGGAGTAGAGGCCTTCTCTGAACTCTCTTATCAAGCTGCTCTACATCCGTAAGAAAATTAAGAGGATGTTAGCTGGGAGTTACGGAGTATCCTCCACGGTCTTTCACACACAACACTTTCATCACAATATGGTGGGAGGCTTTTGCCAACTGGTTGGCTCTAGCTAGGAGTTCTAGCCTCTCGTTTCATAGCAGGGTATCTCTTCTTCTTTATCTGAAAAACTCAGTGCTGGAAATGTTCTGATGTGTCTGTTGACTTTCAGAGAAGTTGGCCAGTTGAGTTCTGAGTACACAGAATTTGAGAGCAAAATGGTCAATGACAATTCTTCGTTACAATCCCTAGATATTTAGATGACCTCAATGAAGGGATCTACATTCAGCAAACATTGGAAACCGTCCTCCTTAACGAAGATGGAAAACAGCTTCTAGTAAGTATTAAACAATTCTGTCATCGTAGAAGATGAACCAACTAGTTCAGTGCCAAACTAGACAAAGGTTTAAATTTACTGAATGCACGGAAATGCTATGGCTGGTTTTCAGGAGGACAAAGAGCAGAAATGTGCAGCCTGTCATTTTTCACATTGCTTTGGCTACGTAGGTGACGTTGGGTTAGTTTGACGGTACAGGTCACTACAAAACTGCGTTTATGTGATTATGTCCCGTCGTTCTTTCTTTTCCTAAACAGTGTGAAGCGCTCTATTTATATGGAGTCATGCTACTGGTCATTGACCAGAAGATTGAAGGAGAAGTCAGAGAAAGAATGTTGGTTTCCTACTACAGATACAGGTACCGTGTGTTGGTGTGCAGAATCACCCAAGGCTGGCAGGAGGTAACAAGCAGTATCTTCAGTTAAGATAAATGGAAACATCAGCCCCTTCTTGTTCAGCGGACTAACGGACTGGTGGTTCAGTTCAGCAGAGCTCTCTGAATATCGGCAGAACCGCTTGCTTTAGCTCTCCTTGCAGATCTAGCTGCAAAACTGCAGCGACAGATTTTTAATGCTGTCACAATGGAAATTTGAAGTCCACTGACAACACGCTTTTGGCTAAAGCTTTAACACCTCAAGAGTCAGCTATGAAAGTGTCGTAGCTTCCCAAACAAATGTGTGAGGAAATCCTGGTGAAAAGTCCTGAGTATCTAGCTGACAAATGTACTGCAAGGCAGACTGCTTGTAGTTACAGTGTTTGAATAGTCAAACCCGTAGTTTTCCAGGGTGGGTTGACAGCGTCATTACATGATGTCTAGGCTCGCAGGGGGTATCAGTGCAAATGCTTTCACACACATGAGAAAGGAGGTGTCCTGTTCCTGTGCTTCTTTGACTGTATTTATGCCTCTCAGTATATGATGAGAGAGGATTCCTTAACTCTGGAATGCAGAAGTAGATGAACAAGGAGAATTTAGAAAAGAGGAGGAAAAAAAGACCAAAATAAAACCCAGAACAGAAGAAAACTCCTTCTGAATAGAAAACTACTTGTTTCTACTCCTGAATAATGTTAATTTTTCTGTTTGTGCTTTGTGTGTTTATCTGGGACTCCACTATGGACATTATCAGTGTCCTCCTGTAACGTGGTGAAGATTTTATTTGTGGAGTAAGCAAACCAAAAATCTCCCAGGCCTTAGTATCTGCTCATTTTCTTGGAGGGGAGACATGGTTGCAAGGGGAAGGAGAAGAGGAAGTGGTTAAGTCATACAACTCAATTTTTGTTCCTTTTGTAAAACAGTGCAGCCCGATCCTCTGCTGATTCCAATTTAGATGATATCTGTAAATTGCTTCGAAGCACTGGATATTCAAGCCAACCTGGAGCTAAAAGACCTTCAAACTACCCCGAGAGTTACTTCAACAGGGTACCCATCAGTGAAACATTCATTAGCATGGTTATCGGCCGCCTGCGGTCAGATGACATTTATAACCAGGTGAGTTATGGTGAGATAAAAGAGGGATCTAAAACTGGATGTAAAATGGTTTCTCGGGTTAGTTACTCAGCCATGAAGCCCAGAAAAAAATAAATCACAGAATCATGGAGGTTGGAAGTGACCTCTTGAGATGACCTCCTCCAAGCCCCTGGCTCGAGCAGGGTCAGCTACAGCAGATCGCCCAGGACTGCATCCGGGTGGGTTTTGAGTATCTCCAGAGGTGCTGACTACAGAACCTCTCTGGGTAGCTTGCTCCGATGTTTGGCCAATCTCACGGTTATTTAAATCATAAGAGTTTTTAACAGTGGCCACTCATTTAATTCATCACCCCTTAGCAGACAGTGTTTTTAAAAAGGAGCACTAATATCACAGTTCTTAACTATGACAATTGTATTAATAAAAGAAAACAAAAATTGCAGCTTATTCTTGATGGTGGCGAGCGGAAGCCTCCTGATTTTTCTTACCAGTCTGAACATTTAACCTAATAGAATAGCCAAACAGATTCAAAGAAAAATAGGATGTTACTAAATAAAAGCAGAGAACTATTTTCCTAACGACAGATTGTTAGGTTTTGTTGACTATGATTTTTGTGCCAGTTTTTTTGTTAGCATGAAAGTCTTCAAATGTATTATCCGATGTATTTTGTGAATGGAAAGTGTGTTGGTAATTTGAATCTTTTTTTATATTGCTGGTACATAGAATTTGTGAATAATTTATTTATCAGCATCCTGATAGCCTGTTACTTCAGTTAAATGAATCCATGTTTCTGTCTAAGATGAACAAAACATACCCAGTTGTTACAAAATGCGTATTCCTAACTCTGCCCCTTTCAGCTCATCTGGAGCTCTCGGGTTCATCCCTCCTTTGACTGACTTACAGCATGGTAGTATCTTACTGTGTCCTGTTGAAGTTAGCAGGTGTCTACAGAGTCAACTTCCATATTCTGTAAAATACACCTGGGAAAGATGCTGCACGTCTACGCCTGTCCCGCTCTCCCACACACCCTCCTTACTGTACTCCTTACTGCGCTCCTTGATGTTTACAGGTGGTTTTTTCTGTTGCAGTGGGGTTACTCATGGTCTCCTTCTGTTCCCTGCTCCTAGGTTTCAGCCTACCCGTTACCAGAACACCGCAGCACTGCCCTGGCTACTCAGGCTGCTATGCTCTATGTGATACTGTATTTTGACCCTTCTATTCTTCATACTCAACAAGCAAAAATGAGAGAGATCGTGGACAAATACTTCCCAGATAATTGGGTAAAAAAGAACTCTGTTTTAAAACTGTTCCCTGGATTTAATGTTATAGGAACAATTAATTTTCTTTTTACAGTGGGCATGATAGAAAATAATAGACTAGACTCCTCTTTGGGGGAACTTTACTTTGTTCAGAATGAAGCAAACTGGGCCAAACCTTTCGGAGAAGTGTGGAAAGCTGTCCTTTGAAAGTATCTGTTATTGTCTAAAAGTTCCTAAACCAACTACTCAGTTACCATCGTGAATCATAGAAAAATGGAGACTGGAAGGTAACACGGGCCTTCTTCTCAAAGCAGGGCTAGCCTCAGAGTTAGGTGAGATGGTTTGGGCCTTCTCCAGTTGTTCTGAAAATACCTAAAACGAAGATCTGCAGCCTCTGGACACCTGTGGTTGTGTTCAGTCACTCTGGTGGTGAAGAATTTCTTCCGTCTGTACAACTGTAATTTCCCTTGTTGTAGCTTGAGACTGTTGTCTCTTCTCTTCACTGTGCGCCTCTGAGATGGGTCTGGCCCTGTCTTCATCATAACTTCCCGTTAGGTAGTGGAAGACCGTAGTCAGATCCCTTAGTCATCTTTCCTCCAGCTTAAGCAAACCCAACTTCCTCAGCCTCTGCTTTCATAGCGGGTCCCTGTAAGAGCCTCTGTGACCTTCTGTTTGATTCATTCCAGTTTGTCTGTCTCATACTGAGGAGACCAAATCTGGACACATTGCTCTAAACAGGACCTCATCAGGGTTGACTCGATGAGGATAATCACTTCCTCCAGTCTGCTGGTGACAGTGTGGCTGCCATAGCCTCGTGTATGGGTACTCTTCGTTGTCGTAAGGCTGCATGTCTGATTCACGTCCAGTGTGACCACCAGGACTCTTGATCCTTTTCTGCAGAGCTGTGACACAGGCAGTCAGGTCCCATACGGTGCTACTGCGAGGGAGTGTTTTGTCCTGCGGACGTGAGTTTGTATCTATCATTACTGAACTTCATGGGGTTTCTGCTAGTGAATTCTACCCGTTTGTCAGGGACGCTCTGGGTGGTAGGCTTGATCTCCAGTACATCTCCCCATACTGATGTTATCTGAGAACTTGTGTGTGGATTCATTCCATGCCATTGTCTAATAACTTCAAAGCAAAACCTGCCGCTTTGTGCAATTCTTGACAACTTTTCAGATGCAGTGATCAAAATGGAATCACTGTGTGTCTCAGGATTGAGAAGGTAACGTCTTCTGACGTCTGTCAGAAGGCCTAGTCTGCTAAAAATGCTACTGAAATAGGCTGGCATGCAGCAATAGACTCCCCAAATAGTCTAGATCAGAGGGAATCGGTCTTAACAAACTTTAGGTTAATTTGTGTGTCTCTATTGGTTTCAGATTGTATTCTTCTGTACCATGAGGGGTACAGCGAAGAAAGGAGGGAAGAAACTGTAATAGGTGGCTATTTTAGTAGGCATTGGGACCCATCAGTTTCTGAAAAGCTGCAAGCTTATTTTAGAAATGAGAACTCTGCAGAATTCTTATTACGCCAGCGTTTTTATTCACTTGACTTCATAGCACAAACTGTTATTTTGAGACAACACTTACCTTCTTGCAACACTACAGGCTTGGGTAAGAGTGCCTGGAAAGCCGCCCGGCAGAAAAGCACCTGGAGATGCTGTTCAACAACCAATTGAATATGAGCCAGCAGCGTGCCCAGGTGGCCAAGAAGGCCAGTGGCTTCCTGGCTTGTCTCAGCACTGGTGTGGCCAGCAGCAGCAGGGCAGTGATTGTCCCTCTGTACTGGGCACTGGTGAGGCCACACCTTGAGAACTGTGTCCAGTTTTGGGCCCCTCACTACAAGAACGACTTCGAGGTGCTGGAGCATGTCCGGAGAAGGGAAGTGAATAATAGTTGAAATATAAACTTAAGAAAATGTAAACTTCAACTTGTTGTTTTCTGTTTCCGATCTTAGGTCATTAGCATTTACATGGGAATCACTGTAAATCTAGCAGAAGCATGGGAACCCTACAAAGCTGCTAAAACTGCCCTCAACTACACCCTGGATCTTTCAAATGTGAAAGAGCAGGTACGTAAGCCAGAGTGAAGTATTTTTAGCAAGATTCAAGCCATGTGGGCTTCTCAAGTGTATTATACGATGTCAATAATGCATGGGGCGTTTTTTCTTGTCTGCAATTACTTGCATTACATTCCAGTGCAATACTTTGAGTACATAACTTTGTACATGACTTTGAGTTAAAGGTACTTCCAAGCTTCAAACCTGGTCTTCACAGCACTGCTTGTTTCACTTCCCGTTGCCCTGTTTGTTTCCCCTACAAGTTTCAGGGTTGTGACTTGACTGGATAGGTGCTAGCACTCATGCCGTGTTTGGTATTGGGATGTCTTAGGATGACTATGGTGTTTGTTGTTCACGGGTAACAGGTTTAGAAGCGACACGTTTTTGCAGAGAGTGGCACTGAGTTTTAAATGGGGCCCTCCAAATTAAATAAACGATAATCTGGAAAAAGTGTCTGATTTGAAAGAACGATACCAGAGTGTTGTATGATACAGTGCAGTTACTTTTCTTTATGTGAAATCATTTTTTCCATTCCTAAAAATCGATGAGTAGTATTGGGTTGTTTGCTCAGTCAACAGAGCGGTGGACTGATGATAGCTGAATGCCTCCTTGGAATCTGAGCCCACTGTTCGGGAAGGAACACGCAGAACTGTGTAACCGGGATAACTGTACTATATATTCTGTAGTAAGCTTAGGGAATACGAGCAGAAACCCTTCCTTAGTCTCTAGGGAAGAAATCCGCTAAGTAGAACTGACATTTGATTCATAACAAGGATTTCCATTATGGAACAGGTTTGTGGTGGTGGTCTTTCTCATTAGGCAGTAGAACATGAGTGCCAGGTTTTAGGAAGTTTACAACTGCATTTTTGAAACATGCTTCTCCTGCAGGCTCTTTGCTTTACCGTTTAGCTTGCATCCTTTGTCATGCAGCTGCAGAATATGATATTGCATGCTAGTAATGATAATATAGGACTTCTTTGATCTGTGTGCTCTCGAAGTTGTTGGGAAGCCGTAGTCACGTTGAGCATGACATATTCCATTTGAGGCAAGGAGCGTATTGATGCAAGCTTTGTATATTCTCAGGCAAGCAGATACGCTGCGGTCAGTGAGCGAGTGCACACTCAGGTGCAGCAGTTTCTCAAAGAGGGCTGTCTGAGGGAAGAGCTGGTGCTGGACAATATTCCCAAGCTGCTGAATTGCCTGCGAGACTGCAATGTCGCAATCCGCTGGCTGATGCTTCACACTGCAGACACAGGTAAGACTCCACGCTAGACTGGTGTTACAGAGCTGCCCGCCCTGCTGTGCTGGTGCTTCGTGTTACTTCCCAAGGGAAGTTCCCTGGGTGCTACTGTCAGCAGAGTCAGCAGTTCCCTCTGCTGTTTGCAACAGATTGTTGAGCTGTTCTTTTGCTAATGGTCTCCTGAAGTCTTTGGCTGAAACAGCACACAGGCATTTCCTTAATTCTTGAGAGCTAGATGGAAATATAAAAAGTAGTATGAGGACTCATCATCCTGGTGAGTGATAGTTTGCAGAAAATGTCGGAGAACTTTATCTTCTTCTTCTGCCTTATCACTTAAGCATCGTTCTGAAAGTTTTACCTAGCACCGAAAGAAAAGCAGTAGCCAGCTTTTTAATATCGTAGTAATTAATATTTAAAAACTAACGTTTTTATTCTGTTGAATTGAAATTCAACTGAAACTGATGGATAAAGTCTCTGGCATGAGTTTGGGTCTGTAAACTCGCCTATTTAGACATTCTCTTGGTTGAATGATTGTGCTGTCTTTGGTCTTTTTGGTATGCGAGGGCTTCTGTTACACCTCCATGCATTTGCTGTAACGGTTTCAGAAATGTTGATCTCTGGGCTCCTCTCTGGGTACGCTAAATTCACGCTTAGTTTGCAGAAGCCAGCAGAAGAGTTTTAAGGGTGAAACACCATAGAAATCTTAATTATTTCCTATTGTAAGGAAGGGTTGTATAAGGGTGGTGAGACCCGTGTGACTGGAGAACAGTTGGGGACTTACATATGAGAGCAGAATTTGCTTTCAAGCTATTGAAGAAAGTCTGCTTACAAAGATTGAAAACCTTGGCCAGATTCTGTAACAGTGGAAAAGTGTTGTCTTTCCATTTGCAGCTTGTGACCCAAATAACAAACGTCTCCGCCAGATAAAGGATCAAATTCTAACAGACTCCAGGTACAACCCCAGGATCCTTTTTCAGCTCCTTCTGGACACAGCTCAATTTGAATTCATTTTGAAAGAGGTAACGTGCTGCTGCCATCTTCAGCGTTCTCCCCCGAATGGCTGAACATCGCTGACGGCTTGTATTGTAGTGGTACATTTACCGCTCCGTCCACTTACGTAAAGAACAGTCATTTTGCTTTGTTAATTCGGAGTTTTCTGTAGAAGATTACGAAGTACTCTTGCTTGGCGATGGCCTTAGCAGTCTTCTCGGTAATTGGCAGTTTTCGTCCTTGCCCTACGTGTTTATATGTACTCAGAGTTTTGCGCAAACAGGCATAATCAAATCTGTGGAGGAAGCTGCGCAGGTTTATCCTGCCACACTTCTCTTCTTGAGGCTTTCTTTAGATCAGAGAGGAAAGCCTATGTCAGCTGAGGATTAGCTGCTAAGAAAACTCCAACACCTGCGTGTGGAGTTCTGCCATCTCTGGAGGATTCCCCACAGCCAGGTCTCCGGGAGGATGGGTAACTTCACCTGCATGGTGTCTGAGATGACTGCGAAGCGTAAGTCAGCGTTAGAGCAGACTCTTCTAGGATCTCCACGCAGAAAGAGTTTCTGGATGTTTTTATAAGTGACTAAAAATCGGTAATACATGCACTGTACTGTTAAAGTACAGTTGATTTCTGTCGCTGTGTTTCTATCACACTGGCTGTATTTCTTAATGCTTTTAATTTGGTGTTTAATGTTCTGGCAAGGTCTTGAAGTTACACAGTAATCGCTGTCAGTTGGTTCCATCTGTTTGCAGTGTTTTGTCTGTTGTATTATGCGTTCTCGACAGTTTTGTTCACCAAATGCTTCGTTTTTCAATAGATGTTCAAGCAGATGCTGTCAGAAAAACAAACGAAATGGGAGAACTATAAAAAAGAGGGATCTGAAAGGATGACGGAGCTTGCCGATGTTTTTTCAGGAGTTAAACCTCTTACTAGAGTGGAGAAAAATGGTAATTATTCAAAACTAAAGCGAGGGAGAAAAAGCAATTTTGTTTTTTATTTCAAAGCTGATACTTAAAGAAAATCTATGATGGTAATACTGATAATAAGAAAAATGTTCATGTCCCTCAGCTGCCACAGAGGTCTCTCACATGCTGTCTGGGTTGGGTTTTCTGCGCGCGTGTTCCATTTGTGGGCCTTGTTTAGGTACCTAACATTTAGATGGCTGTAATTTTTAAACTGCTTTGTATCACTTTATTTAAATACTCCAGTAAGTGAACGGTAGTTCACTTTTCCACGTATGCTGCATTCACGTTACTGTGTTCTGTGTACAAAGGAGGCGAAGATCATGCTCCTTAAACATGGGGATCAGTCTTTCCCTGGTTCTAACCTGGATTTCTGCTGTATCGGCATTTTTGCAAAACACCTTTTACTTCTCTTCTGCACTGAGTGGTACCTTCCCAGTTCTCCAAGGACTTAAAAGCATTGAATCTGTATTTCTTTCCAAATTTCTTGCCTTATTTATTTTTTTTTTTAAACATCTCTTTTTTTTTTTTTTTTTCCTCGAACTGGTGTAAGAATAAGAAGTGTAAATCACTCTTATTTGATCAGGTACACTGCGTAAAGTGTCAGTGCCAGGGCAAGGAGTGGTCAATCCAAAACTTAGAATACAGGCAATTTTCTCACTTGCTTCCAATTAAAGCAGAATTACCTTACCAAAATATTTCCCTTTATCTTTTCCAGCTCAGCAGACTTGTAGCTAAAACACAGCAATTGCAGCTGCTCATGAAACATGAATTTATTGTTTCAAGGGCTTTATCATCGTAGTATAGGTTTTATAATGCCCATTTGTGTTGGTAGTTGTTTTTTTAATGTGGTGTGTGGAACTTAGCAGAGCGTTGGCCTCTTTACAAGTCTACCTGTTGGAAGACTAGAAATGTAAGACTGATGAAGACTTTAAATAATCTCTTGTGTGTATAGCATTGAATATTTATTTTTGTTTTGACTAGCAAGTTCTCTGTCGTTGCCGCTTACCATACATGCAAAGATTTGATTAAATTTTTCTTATTCTGACGTAGAAAACCTTCAAGCTTGGTTCAGAGAAATCTCCAAGCAAATAATGTCACTAAACTATGATGATTCCACTGCAGCAGGCAGAAAAACTGTGCAGCTAATACAGGCACTGGAGGAGGTATGGCAAAGAAACTTTGAGATGAACGGCCTCGTGCTTTTGAAAATTAGCACCTGATCTGTACTGACTTCGGAGAGATGAGTCCCGAAGCAGATCTGCGTTCTAACGCTGCTCAAATCTGGAGGGCTTTGTTGGCTTACGTATACAGTGAGCAGGACTTGCTGGTAGACCTTGTGGTTGTAAAACGAGGGATATAGCAGGAAAAGTCACGCCACCTGCCGCTGACGATTAGTAGGGGTTTTCGAGGAGAGAAATTACTAAGCATTATTTGGCAACATTGCTCATTTAATTAGAAATTCTGAAATTAATACATTTGAAGCTAGAGAGGGTGCCTAAAAATATCCGTATTGTTTTGTGTGCAATTCTTCTACTTCCAGGCAATAAAAGAACACTCGGTACAGTGTTTCACAGTACGCCTCCTCGAGTAACTTTGTCAAATTAGTTACTCAACGCACTCTAAAGTAGGCCAGGATTTGTTAGGTGTCTTACTGCAATAATGCCCTGAAGAAACGAATCAGGTTACTGATGCTCTTTGTATTGCTGACCTTGAAGATGAACAGGAAAAAAGGGCTTGCTTTATGGAGTGTGTGTGTTTGTTTTAAATTTAGGTCCAAGAGTTTCATCAGCTGGAAAGTAACCTGCAAGTTTGCCAGTTTCTGGCAGACACCCGCAAATTTCTCCATCAGATGATCCGAACGATCAATATTAAAGAAGAGGTCTTGATCACCATGCAGATAGTCGGTGATCTTTCTTACGCTTGGCAATTAATTGACAGGTATCTCAGCAGGAGCTGCTGCTTCTAAGTCGGTCATTGTTTGCAAAACTTGTGGGTAATAACACGCGTAAAGCTGCGAAGCCTTGTTCTGTGAGCTGCTGAGGGTATTTAACCCTGCGCAGCTCAAATGAGAATTCACAGCCGTCCTCACCATGTTGTTAGCTGCAGGCCGAGTGATGCTGTAGCTTTTTACTGCCTGTCCTGTTCCAGATGTAGCAATTTTGATAAGCTTCTGTCGCCAGCCTTTAGTCTAGTGAAGTGTTCTCTAAAATACTGGAGTTGTTTTCAACCAAAAGTGCACAAGGAAAGACAAATGTTAGAGAACTCCTTTTCCGTGGTGTGGTTTTACTGAGCTGCTCCTTCATTTCCTTGGTTAACGCTCACCAACACCCTCTTCTTTTGCCCTACCTATTCCTTTACCTTATCCAACATCTCTTCAGACCAAAACCCTCCATTAGAGAAGTTCTTTAGTGATCTCCTCTGCCATTTCTAGATTACGCTGCTTCTGGTGACATACAATTTAGGAGTTGAAAACAAGAGTTTCAGGGAAAGGAGCTGATTTGTTTTGTTTGTTTCCTACTCCAGCTTTACGTCTATTATGCAGGAAAGCATAAGAGTCAGTCCATCGATGGTGACCAAACTCAGAGCCACTTTCCTGAAGGTAAGCGTGAGCAACAGTGCGTGTACTTGAACACGGGTCAGCCAAAGCATTTGTTAAATAGTCACAAATTGTACCAACATTTTCTGTATTCAGGTTTTTTAGGCTTTATTTAATTAATTCAAGGTTAGTTTTAGAGAAAAGAAAACCAAGGTGTGCATGGGTTTTTTACACAGGCAGTAAGCCTCATCACCCAGCCTCTACTCGTAACGGGTACTTGCTGGAGATCCTGGTGCCTCGGAGGGATCCTTCCCGTAGTTAGCAGCGGAGGCTGAAGGAATTACGGAAGTTTTGTTGGCTGTGCCCTTTTTGTCATGAAGATCTGGCAGCAGATTAAATTATTTTCTATTGGAATAAGAATGGGAAATAGCATGAGGGGGAGTGTAATGTTACAACGAAGCAAAGGATCTCACACGACTGGTAAGACGTGAAAAGAATTAATAAGGGCAAATTTAGTATTGTAGACTCTTAGGCTATTGTGACCTTCAACATTTTTATTTTCTTTTGCCTGTGGGCAAACGTGATGTTGTAGCACTGCTCTTTATGAAGAATCTAGTGCTTTGAGTTGTATTTTAAGAGCCTGAACAGGAGAGATGAAGCCTGTAATTTGGATTAGAAAAACAAACATGAAGTTAAAATGTTAACTTTATTTCTAGCTTGCTTCTGCTCTTGACTTGCCACTTCTGCGCATCAATCAAGCCAACAGTCCTGATCTTCTCAGTGTATCACAGTATTATTCCGGCGAGCTGGTTTCCTACGTAAGGAAGGTAGGCATTTGAAGAGGTGTCATTGTCCTGCTCTCTTGTTACTTTTTTTTTAATTGGAGATTTGGGGTTATTTAAATGAAAATATACTGACTGCGTTTGTTTCGCCTCTCATTTACAAAGGTTCTACAGATAATTCCAGAGAGCATGTTCACATCTCTTCTCAAAATTATAAAACTCCAGACTCATGATATTATTGAAGTGCCTACTCGCCTTGATAAGGACAAGCTACGAGATTACGCTCAGCTTGGACCACGATACGAGGTGCAGTTAAAATAGGGAATTGTGTGAAAACGTACCTTACAGGTGGGCAACTTCCGCCTGCGTTTAAATGGGTACAGCTCCAGAGAGTTAGAACACTGAGGCTGGGGTTGTTGTCGGAGTAAGAAGTAAGGTTGACTACTCTTACCATGAGTATACCTTAGGTTTCCTGAGGACAGATGAGTAACTTCTGCTCTTCTACGTGTGAAAGTTTAAACCTTTGATCTTGTAGAAAAGAGGAGGAAAAGTAGATGTATTTATAAACAAGGGTAAAGATTTGGGGGTTCTTTTAGGTTATGGGGTGTGGATGTGAAGCTCAAAACCTAAGTCTGACATGAAGCTCTCCCTGTTTGGAATGCTCGTTCCGGGAGAAGGCGGCTGAAGACTGAATAAGCCAGCAGGGTTAAGCTTTTTGCTGCCCTCAGATGCAAAGGCAGGATGGAGGCGCGTTGATTTGACCAGATAAAGCTGCCGTTGCTCATTAGGTTTTTGTAGGTTGTTTTTCTGCAGTGTACCAGCCTAGAAGAGCGAGCAAACATTAAAATTATCTGGCGTTATTTTTGTAGGGATGGGGAGCAAAATCCTGAGTAGAGCAGTAACACTTTCCTGCAGAGAATGTATCTTTTAGCTCTTCAGTTACCGGTTAAGTTGCCAGCTTTTACAGGCAGTTTCTGCCAACGTGCTCAGTTGTTAAGAGTCTTATGCAAAGAGGCTGTGGTCTTGAATTCAGCTGATGTTCAGACCTAAACACTAGGTTTAGACATCCCCACTAAGACAGTTCATTTTGGGGGAGGGCAGGGTTGGAGGAGGAGGCAGTATTCAGTAATACGTCCTTTATTTTGAGGAGATAGAGGCGAACCTCATCATCGCACAAAAAAGCTTTTCCCTTTTGATTTCTGTAGAATTTGAAGTCTGAACTGTGTTGTCTCTATTCTGTGTGATAAATGTCTTCAAGGCAAGACTGGCTTGTCTGAACCCTGAGCTTAGGATGCTCACCTAATAATTCAAAACTAAGTGCATGTGCTGCTGTGTTAGGTCAGTGGAAATACTGCAGTAGGCTCATTGCTGGCAGCAGGCTCCATTGTGGAATAACGACTGCAGGCTCTGTCCCAAGCCTGCTCAAAGGTACCAGCTTTCGGGGCTTGCCCACAGTGTTTTGTATCCACGATACAGCTGGCTGGGTCTTTCTTCCCATAAGGTGTGTCAGGCCTCTGGGAGTCACCTGTATTTCCTACTGGTTACATACCTGTATTGATCTAATTAAAGGAAGTATTATTATTGTACTGTAAGTAAGTCTAAAACAAGGTGTAAAATTGGAAGTGTATTAGGGCAAATTACTTCAATATAAAACAGGAAGCTACCACTGGGAAAGAGGTCTTATCTTTTTAACATACTTATTTTCATCTAATGAGTCTCTTGAATAAACTGCATTTTCTTTCTGTTAAAGGTTGCCAAGCTAACCCACGCAATTTCAATCTTCACTGAAGGTATCCTCATGATGAAAACTACTTTAGTTGGTATCATCAAGGTAATGTTCCCTTATTCCAGAGGGAAAAGTCATTTGGTGGCAATTAGCACTTAAGCGCAGATACTTCATCACGTTAAGCAAGACCTTGAGGAAAGATGAAAAGACAAGAAAAAATAAATTTGCATACAGATTTTCAGATGGTGAAGCCTACTTGGCATTCAGATAAGAACTGTATTATTTAATGTTGTTAAGGACCCACAGTGCTCACTGTGAATAAATCCATCAGCCTTCATTGATACTCTTATTTTTTTTTCTCTACTGAAAAAATGACTGCAAGCTTTTCTGAGGAGCAGCACAGGCTGCTCTTCCTGTATTAAGACATCTCTTTCAGACCCAGGATGAGGAGCAAGTATTCTTGAAGAAATATACGCTTCTTAATGCTTCTGACAGTTGTACTACATCCCCGGTGGATAATTAACTAAGGTCGAATGTGGGAACTACAAACCTTTGCCATTCAACTTAAAGGAATCACTTATTCTCTAGTAGAAGTATTCAGATATTTATTTTATGGACAGGCACTGGTGGGAAGGTTTATCCATTAAAAGTGCTTTCCAATTCATCATAAGTGCTTATTATCTTTCTTGGTACAAACAAAATCCTTTAATATTTTTCTTACACCCTTCTGAGTTTCAGAAAATAATGTTTCTTCTACTTAGGTGGACCCAAAGCAGTTACTAGAGGATGGCATAAGGAAGGAGCTAGTAAAACGGGTCGCTCTAGCTCTTCACAGGGGACTCATCTTTAATCCTAGAGTCAAGGTGTGTAACAACCAATTTCTTTTTTTTTTAATTATCCATCTCAGGTTTGGGACCTCTTTTATTATACTGCCTTCTAGAAAATGATGCGTACTTTTCTGTACAGATCTCCTTTTTGTAGAAAAGTACACTTTTTGAACTTCTTAAAGGTCGTTTGGAATGCCCTCCTTGATGGTAAAATGAGTTTATAAACTGCTGAGAGTATCCAAATGGAATCCAAACCCATATTTTTATTCTTTCACCACGTGTCCTTCCGATCAGTTCTGAGGTCACAGTTCTGCTTTGTCTATGACAACTGATGACACACATGATACGTGTAAGCCAAGTGAACACAGAAAGGCAATGACAGAATAAGGAGTGAGGCTCCTTGTGTTGGTCCTGTCCAGATTCTTGAGTCTCTCTCCCAGATCAATCAGTAGAACCACTGAAGCTTAAAACAAACATTAAAACAGGAGGAAAAAGTATTTTCTAATAATTACGTCAGCTACCAAGCAACCTTTGAGAAATTTCTCAGTGCTTTTCAGCTCTGGCTGGAGCACAGCGAAATGCTCTAGAGGTTGTTGCATAAAGGCGTTTAGAAGCCTTATACGTTTTCTTTGTGTTCTGCCTGATCACAGTTTTGGTTGGTTGGTTTGTTTTTTCTCTGCGTAGCCAAGTGAACTGATGCCCAAACTGAAAGAAATGGCAGCTACAATGGATGGGTTCCATCGATCATTTGAATATATCCAGGATTACGTCAACATCTATGGTTTAAAGATTTGGCAAGAGGAGGTGTCTCGTATTATTAACTACAACGTGGAACAGGAGTGCAATAACTTCCTAAGAACCAAGGTACTGGTTAAAACCAAGGATGAGTAAAAAGTTGATAAATGTGTTTATGTTTGGATGTTCAAGCCTGTGACTGATGCAGCGTATGTCCCCCACTGTGCGCAGCCCGTACCGCGGTGACTTCAACTAAGCGTGCTGCCTGCTGGGTAAAACATCAGCGTTTTCTGAGTGAAGTCAGCGTCCCCACGGCGTTAGTTGTACATACAAAGAGCAAAGTGCCCCAGACAGAGTATTTTAATCTCTTGCCAGTGAACACTATCCTTTCTCTCTCTCTCTCAAAGAAAACCGAAAATAGCGACTGAATCGTAGCAGTCCTCGCTGTGTCTGTTGTTAGCCGTGAGAATGCAGGCTTGGAAAGATGGTGGTAGTTCCCAGCTTCTTGGGTGGTATTTCACCGGTGCTGGAGCGCATAGATCTTGACCTTCGCTAACAAAGAGGTGGCTAGTCTTACTGCAGAAAGAGCAGCTGGAGTTCCCACCAGAAATGGAGGTAGTTTTCTCAACCACCACGCTGACCTTCTGCTCGCTCTCTGTCGTAAGACTCGCTCTTCTCTTTGCTTTATCCGGTATTTACAGTGTTCTGCTGGGCGTAGTTTCCAGCATTGTTTTGATGTACCGCTTTTGAAGTGAGGAATCAAATTTCTGAGCGAATTAAAACCGTGCAATGGTAACACTGCAAATTGCTCTAAAACTTATTTTTCAGATTCAAGACTGGCAAAGCATGTACCAGTCCACTCATATTCCTATACCAAAATTCCCCCCCGTGGATGAATCTGTAACGTTTATTGGTCGGCTTTGTAGAGAAATCCTGAGGATCACAGACCCAAAGTAAGTACCGTGTTACAAGCTTGTGTCGTGGCGCCGTGCATCAGATTGCTGCAGTTCCACCTGCAGTACACCAACAAAATGCACAGCAAACCCTTTTTCCCTAGCTGTCCTCTCACCACCTCTCACTAAAGCCCCATTTACCCAATCCGCCCCGTATGTTTTAAAAACCAGTCTAGAAAAGTCATGATCTGAGTCTGAGAAGGAGAACAGTGTGTTGTGCAAATAAAGGAGAGAGAAACCGGGGGAGCTGACAGAAGCCTTGCGGAGAGGGGAGGTTTGAGGAGTTTCTAAGCTCTGCCTGAATCAAACAGCTCCTCAGACACGCTAGCACAGGAACTGTCTGCAGCTTATTGCTAAGTGCCGTTTGTTTAATTTTTCCTCAGAATCACGTGTTACATTGACCAAATGAACACCTGGTACGATATCAAAACTCATCAGGAAGTAACCAATAGTCGTCTCTTCTCGGAGATCCAAGATACTTTGGGTACCTTTGGTCTCAATGGTTTAGACAGGCTGCTCTGCTTCATGATTGTAAAGGAGCTGCAGGTACTGTCTGAACTTTGGTCTCTCGAGGTCACGGTGCTCTCGGTGTTTAATGACTTCTGCTAAAATTAAAAATGTGTTAATTTTTGAAACGGTAAATGGAAATTGAAGGCATTTGACAAACGGGTGTTCAGACGCGAAGGTAAGAGTTTCGGTTACGGCTGTAATGATGAGAGCTGATACTCTGGAATAAAGGGCGCTGTGTAACACAAGGTTTTGCGTTAAAGAGTGGTGTAATACCTGTGGAAGGTGTACGCTCTGTGTATACTTAAAAGTTGATCTCAGGGCGACTTCTTCTGTTTTAGATACCAACAAAGAATTAGACTGGGGTCTGCCGAGCTGTAAATGAGGTGTCAGGACTATGTAATGACTTCTTCCCTCTATGCGAAACCAATTTTTTTTTGTTTTCTAAGGAGAATCCAGTCCTAACCTGCTTAAAGGTTTTAAGGAAATAAGTGTTGATGAAGACAGATCCTCCTCACAAACTGAATTATTTAGCGGGTATTACCTGTTGATGAGGGGGATCTGCTAATTGTCCTCACGCTGATGAGGATAACTCAGGAAAACACAAAGTCTAACTGCAGAATTCCTCAACTCTTCATCTGAGGAAATACTCTTTCCTTGCTGTTTAAAAATGTGGCTCTTGTACCACCAAGACTAAGCATAGAGCACATGTGTGAGGATTTTACCTACTTAATTCTGTCTTTTATTTAGAATTTCCTCAGCATGTTTCAGAAAAGTATATTGCGTGACAGGGCAGTACAGGATACCTTAAAAGCACTGATGAATGCCGTCAGCCCGCTCAAAGGAATTATAGGTAAGTGCTGACCCCTGAGGTTAAGGTGGAAGAGAGCCGTTGTCTTTGCCAGCTTGCGGTTATTTCTCTCTTGTTCTTTTTTTAATGCCTCGCCCTTCTTTTTTTCCCAGCAAATTCAAACAAGGTTTATTCCGCAGCAATTGCAAAAACTCAGAAGATCTGGACAGCATATTTAGACTCCATAATGAAGGTACGTTTGGGTGACGTGGTGATGCTCAGAATCCGCTCTGGGCTCTCTGGTTATATACTTTAATCCGCTTATTTTGCAATGGTGTGTTATGTTGACCTGGAATTCCGTAGCATCCCAAGCGAAGCAGGCCTGGATTAGCACGAGCTCCTGGGCTTTGTTTGTACGCACAGCTCACGCCCCACAGAGTGCTTAGCCCTGAGGTTCCGACGGGATAGTTTGTCAAAAGCACAGTCTGGCACTAGAGATCTGATCGGGGAAGGCCAAGCCAGTGCTCAGGATCAGGAGCTGCGTGACTCGGTGCCTTGTGAACGTAACGTGCCGAAGGCTCCAGGTTGGAGCAGGAGCGTTTCCTGTCCTGAGCTCGCCTGGTTCGCCCGGGAGGCGATCTCCGGTGCTGGAGGTTTAAACAAGCTATCGCGTTAACGCGGCTCGGTACCCTGGCTCTGTAGCGATATCCTGCGACCAGTGTTCTTCAGAGTGCTGTGAATGTTTGTTTACGTTACCGAAGAGAAGAGGGAAGGTCAGGGAAGGAAGGGGCAGGCTGACTGCGACCAGCCTCTCTGGTTTTATCCCTGCCCTGGCTGACCAGAAGGTCTAGGGAGAGGTGGGGAGGAGTACAAGCATTTTCTCTGTCCGGTGAAAAACAAGCAAACGACTGGGCTTTTATACCCGTTATTACCTTCTAGTGCCCTCTCACACTGCCTGTATTTGCCACTGCGAGCTGTGTGTAGATCTGGAGCGCTGTGGCTACGTCCCTCCTTGGGCCACAGCGTGCAGTCGGGGTCTGTCAGTTCTGGCTGCAGGCAGGCTGAATCGGTGCCCTGGGACCGACAGGAGGACGTAGCTCTGGCCACTGTATCGGTCCCTGCTTTGGGCAGCCCTGCAAAGGCTGTTGGGAGCAGTGAGGGCTGTGTGTAATCTGTTCAGCTGTAAATTGTTGCTCATCAAATTTTTCCTTAGTTTCACTTTTTCTTCCTGGCATTCAGAACAATACTTACTCCACCCTCCGTTTGTGTGTTTGTTGTTTCCACAGGTTGGCCAGATGCAGATTTTAAGACGACAGATTACCAACGAATTAAATTTCTCCTGCAGGTTTGACTCCAAGCATTTGGCGGCTGCTTTGGAGAATCTCAATAAGTAAGAAGCAGAGTCTGCTGGCGAGCTGCGCGTGTCGCTGTGGTGTAATTGTTATCAACTCGGCAGTCCGGAAATCTAAATTACAGCAGCGTGTGGAGCCTGACTGTGTTCAGGTTTTTGTTGATGAGTACTTAGGTATCAACCCAACAAAAACATTAAAAATAAATGACTTGGCAAGTAATTTGTATGAACGTGCTAGTGGCCAGCGTAGCTTCTGGCTGCGTTTGGTTACACCAGGATTTGAGCTCATAGCCGGGTGAGAACAACTGAAAACGTGTGGTGCTGTTTTCAGAACAAAAGTGATATTTCAAAAAAAGGTGGTTGACTCTTGCTCGTAACCGTTTGCAGGTTTTGTGGGTTTTCTGAGTTTGAAGTGAAGATGACACGTGGTGTAGTGTAAGGTTTATTTGGGGATAGTTTCAGTAAGTATTTAACATCATCGATTTGTTTTCCTTTTAGAGCAATCCTGGCTGACATTGAAGCACATTATCAGAACCCATCACTACCTTATCCTAAAGAAGACAACACTCTCTTGTACGAGATCACGGCTTACCTGGAAGCAGCTGGCATTCACAATCCATTAAATAAGGTCAGGCTTTCATTCCGGCGCTCGCTACAGTTTGCTCGTTCTGTTGTATCGGTTATTAACTGAGAAAAATGATAAGATCTGGAAGATCTGTGTTCCTCTTTTTTTTTTTTTCCTCCTCAGATCTACATAACAACAAAACGTCTGCCGTATTTTCCCACCGTCAACTTCCTCTTTCTCATCTCCCAGCTTCCGAAACTTCAGTACAACAGAAATTTAGGTATTGCCTAAGTTGTGGTTTGTCTAAATCTAATGAAAACCTGCGTGAAATTATCTGTAGAGAAGCCAGTAAAATTACCTGTGCAGAAAATACTCAGTTTCTGGCTTTAGTCCATCATGGCCAGGCGGGTTCATTATAATGTTGGTGCCACACACAATGGAGAAGGAAACAGAACCCAAACTCCTGACTTTGCCGTTCCCGTCGGTGCCTCGGTTGTGTCATTAAGCAGCTTGCTGTGGAAGAAATGCAGTTGTTACATTGGGGGTTGATTTTTAGGTGTGGGCAAGTGGAAGCAGGAGGAAAAAAAACCTCATTAAAGAAAAACCTCCTAAGATCATATCGTACAAGTTTCCATCTGCTGTCGAGAGTGTGTTCTGGTTTGTCAGCGTGTGGTGTTTTGGGTTTTTTTCCGTGCAGGGGTGGTGTGCAAGCGGCCAGCTGATCAAATTGACTGGCTCCCTCTAGTCCTGGGACTCCTCACCCTGTTGAAGCAGTTTCACTCAAGATACACAGACCAGTTTCTGGCTCTGATCGGTCAGTTTATTCGTTCAACGATGGAGCAGTGCACAAGGTATCCGTGGTTTACTTTTACTCCCCACTGCGAGGAGCGCTTCACTACTATTAGCACTGCTTTCTCAGCGCGGTTTTCTAGCAGAGAATGTTTAACATCATAATAACAACAGTGTCTTTGACTGAATATAAGATTAAAGGCTGTTTCTTTCTGTAATGGAGTCACACGGTACCTTGTGGAAATGGTGTTATTTGAAGGCTGACGTTTTCATGTGATGTTACCCAAATAACTGATGGGCTGGTAAGAGTGTGACCTTCATGGCTGTTTAATTTTAGCCAGAAGATACCAGAAATGCCTGCTGATGTGGTGGGTGCCCTCATGTTCCTGGAAGATTACATTCGCTACACGAAGTTACCAAGAAAGGTAAGAAAGAATTCCACGTCTCCTGCACGTAGCGCTGAGCAGGAGTCCTGTTCAGGTGAGCTACACCTTGTTTATGCTGCGTTTACGTACCAGCACTTTGATCCCACGTATCTGCTCTGGAACATGGCATCGTCTGTAAGCGAATACCCAAATGATGGCCTTGTTAACCTTGTCCAAAAAGCAGCACTGACCCTTTTCAGATGTTCTGTAAAGGAATGTCAAAAGGAAATAGAGGTGAAGACTCTTGTCACCTGATAGGAACGGCTCACAATGAATTCTTTACCCTGCACGAACTACAGGATGTGTAACCATTCCTACTCCAGTCAGAGTATCCTTGTGGGGAAATTGTTTTATAGAAAATACGGAGAGGATACAAAATTTAGAAAGGACTTTACCTTGTGCTGATTTAAGAAGAGTCTGTTCCATTTCATCTTTGAAGAGTGTGTACATTGCTGGGGGGCTTTTGGGAAGGCAAGAAATAAAACAGAAGACCTGAGGTGTCGCACAGTTTAGAAGTCGTAAACTCAGCAGTATTCTAAATGCAGGGCAAAAAGTGAACTAGCGAGTCTGGGTTTTGGTGAAAGACCATCTCCAGTCCTTGACCGCCTTCCCTTCCTCTGCCGTTCAAGGGAGTTCTGAAGGTCTGGGCTTGTAGCGAGTCTGTACTCTAGAGTTAAATGCACCTTAACTGCATTTGAAGGTAATCTATTATTTATACATGGAATTAAAGAAGTCATAATCCCATTTGCTCCGGGCTGTGATTCTCGAAGAAGCCATTTCCCAGCCAGTACTCACAAGTGAAAGGAGGCTCTTGCAGTTCCTCTCCTCTTCCAGCCCACAGTGCAGTGCGGGAGACGGTCCCTGCTCAGCCCGCGGCTGGTTCGGGTCACCAGCGCTGCGTGCGTGGCTCGCAGGTTCGGTACGCTTGTTAGGGGACGAGCGGTGAAGAACGTACCTAACTGTGCCTTCCCGTCTGCTGCAGGTGGTTGAAGCACACGTGCCCAGCTTCATTTTTGATGATTTCAGAACGGTCCTGTGAATGTCGAGAAGGACCGAGTCTTTCCCCCCGGCCTGAAACGGAGAGCTGGGGACTGAGGATGAGACAAGCGCGTCTTTTCAGAAGTGCTTTGTCTGTGCTTTAGGGCGGGACCTGCGGCTGCCTCTGTGAAACGGACCCTTCAGCACTAGGCAGTACGATTCACGCGTGTTTGAAGCTTGGCAGGGTACACAGTTTGTGTCTCATCCAAACAGTGTACGTTTTGTACTGGACGTTATACGTGCTGTATGTAATTGTTCATGTATAAATCATTTAGGGTTTTGTTCTGAAAAACTATTTGTCCAAGTTTGACTTTTGTAACACGAACGAACAATGAAATTAGAAATAAAGGTGTTGGGTTTGCCAGGACTGATGCTTCCATTTTCCTGTTAAAAGAGCCATGAGTGAAAAGAGGTTTGGTGTCTGCCTCTGTGCCACAAAACGCTGATTTTCTTCTGTAGAGCACAGAAAAATGCCCATAGCTGAAAAGTTCTGTCATGCTATTTAAAGGCACAGGTATTTCTTCCAGTGCAACTGTAACGTGACTAATGTTGGGGCAAGGTGGATTTTAACGTAAATTTTGGTCTTAGTGTGGAACCTTTTACCCCTGGAATAATTTTCTTGCTGTGGGAAAGCGGGGGTGGATGTTACACCATCAGTGGGACGGCTTGGTGATTTATCAGACTGGCAGAGAGAGGCAAATGCAACAGATTACTCTGAAAGAGGCGTTTACGGCACTAGTGCTGGAGGGGGTAGATGGCACATCAGTTCCTCCTTCAAGAAAGGAAGAGCAAAGGAGAAGGGGCAGAGCGTGAAGCCCCAGGACACTGGTCCTGTCTTGTCACCCTCTGGCTGCAGTGAAGCTGCATCTTCTTCACCCGCCCCTAAATCCCCCAACGTCTTTCCCTGGAGACGAGAACAGGGCGTGTGCAGTCCCCTCCGCTGCGGCTGGTGAAAGGGTCTGGCCAGGGAAACGGCTTCCCTGGAGCCACGTACGAAACAACCGGTAACCCTGCTGGTGACCAGCGCGGAAGCAGCCCCAAGACAGGGAAGTCAGTCCCGTCACCGCAACAATAAACAGATGAATAGCAGCGAATTTGGGTGGGGAAGTGTTGGCTTCTAACAGCTGCATTCCCCACCAGTGCACGTACCCCAGCGGGGCTTGACGTCGAGTCAGTCCCTTCATGCTACAACCACCTGTAGACCCCCACGCCTGATGAGCCCTCCCGGGTGGCAGCGAGCTGCGCGGCCCCCACCTCCCTCCCCTGGAGCAGGGCTGTCTCTCAAGGTTACTCCTCGAGGCTGAGAGACGCCCGTACCCGGCCTCGGACACCTGCAGGAGGTAAGCGGCGTTTTCCATTCGGTGTGTGCTGTTATTAGAAGGGTAGCAAGCAGTGGAGTGGTTGTTTGACCCCTGTCTAAACATGGCCTGATTGGTGAGCCAGGCCCAGGAAAGCTCGTGAGCTGCCTTCAGACAAGCTCGAGTACAAGACTCGCACCCAGATCTGCCCAGGGGATGCTGGCATTTATTTCTCCTTCCTGTTAATGGGGCATTTGAAATGCCTCCCTGGGGGGAGGGGGCAGCTCTAACCTGCATCACCCCCTGCGACGAGGATCTCCGGTGAGATTCTTCCAGTGTTAAAAGAGAAACGTGTCCTGGCGCAGGACTCCCTCCCTCCTGGCCGCGCTCCCCAGCTCTGCGACGGCTGCACGAGGGTAAAAGATTTTGAAGCCTCAAGGCTTTTAGAGCTGATGTTACCCACGCGGCTGATGCAGACAGAGCCTTGCTTCTGTGTGCTCGTGTCTTTCAAACCCTTGAACGCTGCGTTCGTCTCTGTCCTGTAGTCGGCAAAAAAAGCACCTTCATTTGCTCATCCAGACGTAACTGAATAAAGTCAAGACAATCCTTTCTCCAGGCGTGCCCGTCCTTCAGAGCAGGGAGTAAGGACACCTACAGCTGGGCTCCGCCATCAGGATTATTGCCCCTGTTCAAGTTATTTTGCTTATATTAACAGTGGGTTTCAGTCCCTACGTAAACACCCCATCAGCTTTTATTTTCAGCACCTTCCTCTCGGCAAACTGTCAGGCTGCTGTTCACCAGGCGCAGCACGGGAGCTTGCGCAGCCCTTTGGAGCTCCACAGGGGACAATTCCGGAACTGCTGACGCCCTTTTCCATGGAGCAACGTCATGCTGAGAAAGCAGCATTTCGGAATGCGTAGTTTATCGGCTGCCTGCATTTCTTCTGGATTGAATGGATTTTGCTGTTGACCAGAATACACAAGCTGGTTCCAGAGAGAAGTATGTGCGAGCGCCCTGAGCCAACCATAAATCACTGCCCTACTGCCACAAAACAACCCACGTGCCTCGGCAGGATGGCAGTCAGCGCCAACCGGGAGGTTTTAGGAGGTGGCAGAAGCCACTGCATTGGCACAGGTCACAGCTTCCACACGGCAAACCAGTGCAGGCGACACGCCACCCGCACCCTTCCCATCCAACCTTTCCGCAGCGCGGCAGCTGAGTCCTATCCTGCCGTGTGCTGCCGCCGCACGTGCGGAGCAAGGACCAGACGCTGAGTGGGAGAAGGCAGAGACCAGCCACACGACACGAGCAGGAGGGGAAAAGGCAACACAGAAACTGGCATTATCAGGAGGAGAGCAATCCGTTTTAATCATCCCCTTTTCCAGGTTCCCCCAGATGTTTGGAAACCCCTGGCACAGCACTGATGTTGCAGGCGCTTTGGAAAAGCGTGATGACATCCAATTACAACCAAACCCAAGTGTGGTTCTTCAAAACCGAATCATTGTTCAAGTGAAAGGGAGCCAAGGCAATACAGACGAGGAATCACAGAATCATCTGGTTGGCAGAGACCTTTAAGATCATCGAGTCCAACCGTTCCCCCTGCACTGCCAGGGTCCCTACACCATGTCCCTCAGCACCACACCCACACGGCTGTGAAACCCTCCAGGGATGGGGACTCCACCACTGCCCTGGGCAGCCTGTTCCAGTGCTGCACAACCCTCTCTGTGAAGAAGTTCTTCCTGATATCTGACCTAGATCTCCCCTGGCGCAACTCACTGGCAGTTGGGTTCGACCTGGGTGTACCGCAGGTATCACTGAGAGTTTGGAAGTCTTGAAGTGCCATTCAGACCGTTATCAGATCGTTCACATGGACGGGTGCTGCTGTGCTGGTTCCTTCAGGTGTGGAACAGACTAAGTCTCTTCAGACGCTCACGCAGAGGCACTGCAGTTACTCAGCTATACTCGCGCTGTCTCAGAAGCACAATCAAGTCGTGAATTACAAAGCCCAGCAGCTGATCCAGGACTAATCAAGCGCTTTCTCTTTGTCCCAGGTGATGAAAGTGAAGGTGGGGGGAAAAGGACCACCCCTACTCTGCCTCTCGCTGAGCTGCACTGGAGCTGGAGGAGGCACCAAACCCACGCACAGCCCAAACTGGAACGGCTCCTCGGTGAGACCCAGCACGGCGTGCCTGCGCTTGCAGGCGTTTAAAGCCCTAACACAAACCCCTCGTTGTCCCGGGTATTCTCCAGTAAAGGGCTTTTTCAGAAACAAACCAACTCCCCCCAAAACCAGAAGACCAAGAATGCTTAACTTACGTGGTACGCGTGTCCCAAACAAGCCCCAAGAAATGTGACACCGGCACACGCGACCAACTCCCCACCCAGGGACGAACCTGCAGAGCGCCAGGCCAGCAGAGGAGGCCACTGGCTCCCTCTTCTTCCCCCGCCACCAGCAGGTTTTGTACCGCTGCACCGCGTCACCAGCTCCGATCTCGCCGCTCTGCGCTGCTGCCTCTCTAGTCCTCCTGCTCCCTGGTTAGCGGTGGCGGTCACTGCTCCCGGCAAACAGGGACAACCCCGCGTGCACGGGGCGCCTCCC
>NW_010399353.1:12070-16315 GCF_000710305.1 Buceros rhinoceros silvestris | reverse complement strand
TAGAACTAACCTCTTCAGAGCTGCAGATCTGTATTTGGTGCAGCTTGTGAGGTGTCCGTGTGCACTGTGCTCCTCTCGGATCCTGAATCACACACGTGCGACATCCTGTGACACGTCTCTCCTGGTGTACCGCTTCCCTCTGCTGCACGCAGATGCAGGAAATAAAACCAGGGCTCTCGCAGGCTGCCTGCTGCACGCTTTGCCTCGCGCTGCTCGATTCCACGTTACCTATGGACGTTGCCTGCTCACTGCCACCTTCACTTACTTACTCTCACTTGGCTCAAGAACTGCTTCCTTCAGGACTTCCCCTCATCTCCCTCCTGCATCCCCAAGAAAACCACCATGGCCAGGGACAACAGAAGACAGCCTGAAACTCTGCCTGGCGACTTCTCTTCTCCGAGGCAGAGCGCTGCTGCCTGCCCCTGCCTGCAGCAGGAGTGCGGGAGCCCAGCCGGCGCTCCCAAACACTGCCCACGACAAACTCCGCAGCCGTTTCAGCTGGCAGCCCGCAGCCCGTGCTGCCCTGCGTCCACGAGACCCACTCGTTCGATGCTTCGGGGCAAGTCCTTCATCTTGTCCTGAAGACAAGGCACGGAACTATTGCACGAGTCCTATTTTCAAGCTGCTCTTCCCTACCCGTGTAAGCAAGAGCCTCCTCTACCCCACGGCGATTTCCAGCGAGTGATTGCTACCCCAATCATCGAACACTCAACCAGGCACCCGGCTTGAGAAAACAAAACCAACCAAACAAAAAAGGTTAAACACGTGTAAATTTCCTGGTAAACCAGGACCTGACAAAACTCATTAAGCAGAGATGTACAACAAAAAAAATTCTACAGGTATCAGAACTTTTTATTTAAGTTAGCTGTTTATCCTTGACTTTAAATAGACCCGCTGCAAAGGATATATAAAAAATTAGAAAACGTAGAACTAATCGGTATTTTCAAAATCGTCACAATTTTTGAAAACTCTGGTATAAATTCTGCAAACTTTGTATACCCTCAGAGGGGCACTGGTCAGCTACCGTATAGATCCTGGTATTTGAGAACACTGGTGCTTTACCCTGACGTGTAACCACAGACATACTCACGGTGTGTGTGATTTCAAGAGGGTATCAAAAGTGACAGTGGTCAGAAAAACAGACATACTTCTGCTGCTGGAAAAGGTCATTTGAAAGGTCCATCAAATAAAGTACTAAAAAAGCCTCTCCACAGATGTCTTCCACAGTGCAGCACGAACGGTGTGTTTTTATACAGCTTAGGCAAGCTGTCACGTTCCAGGTACAGCCCGAGTCTGCCCGTACAGAACCCCGTCACCTGCGCCTGCTCCGTAAGCTGGGGTGGGCTGCGCTGCCGGGTGATCCGGTGGGCAGCCAGAGGACAGCCAGTCAGCGACACACAGAGCCACCAGGAAGGGAGGGGAAAATACAGCGGAGCGAGGAGAGCGTGTTGACAAAGGTCACATCGAGGGCAACGCCACCAGGAGCGGGGACAGTACAGGACAGGAACTCTTCAGCAGCATGCAGTCATTTCTAGGGGAAAACACCCCACTCCAGGGGCTAAAAGGACACTTTGTGGTTCTCGGCGTGAATTTTCAGCAGTATTAAAGAGGACTTCACTGTCTACTGGAAAACACCTGGACTGACTGTGCTTCGGTGGAGGTGGTTTGTTGCTGTGCTTCAGCGCGTGGCAGCGATAACCTTCAACTGCACACCCCAAGGACACCGACAGGACCCCCCGGTTTGTCACAGGGAGCGAGAGGGGAAGGCAGTTCAAAACCGCGTGCCTTCAGCTGCCAGCAGAACTGCCGCTTGATCGCTCCTGGTTTACATTAATTCTGGCGTCAGGAATGATCCCAGAGGAGCAACACGGCACTGGCGACAGTGACTGGTGACACCTCAAGATCTGAATGAAATCCTTTACAGTGTCCTTTCAGGTGCCAGTGGACCAGTATCTGAGCTGCAACTGAAAAAGAAGAGAGGCAAATCCCCATGAAAGAACCCCAGTGAAGAACGTTACAGGATTTCTCGGTGATGAGCAGCCTGCGGAAGGGCTGCACAGAAACAAACATGACGGGTAATAGCAGCGTATGGCTTACAGCTTCCACTTCTCAGTTTATTAATATTAGTGGGTGCATTCGGCAATGGATAAAGCAAGGAACGAATCTCTGACAGAACTGGCAGTCACCTACCACATGTCAATGCTTAATTACAGCCCCCGTAAACAGCTAACTCCATTTTGAACTGAACTTGCAAAGAACAGAATATTCACATATAATATATATGTAAATAACCACAAAACCAAAACAAAGTCAAATCCTTATCGAGGAAACTGCCCTTTGAAGAGAAGAAAACAGAGCACACGATTAAATTTACGTGTCCAAAGATTTTGAAGGCATCGTGATTTTCCTGTTTTCCTCCTCCAGTCGTTTCCCCCCGGATTTTAATAGACTGAATACTTCATTTCAGAGTAAATAAGCGGGAATATTATAGAACAACTCCGGTAAAGAATAGCTCCGCTACTGAAAAAAGCTCAAGGCATGGTGATCCAGGACTCTGACTTAAAGCAGAAATAAACAGCGTATAAAGCCACCGCGAAGAAGTGGCCAATCAGTACCATCGGTTTAGGAGACAACCTGGATGAAAAACAAACAGATAAAACACGTCAATAAATGGAAGCAGAAAGCCCTGACAGATTTTCACCTTACAGCCTGCCAGCTGAGGCGGCTCTGAGGGCACCACCGCAGCTACACCACACACAAACTGGGCTGTCCCGGCGCTGCTGCACACCTTGCCCCTCTCCTCAGCACAGCCCCTGCTCTGCGGCTTCCTCCCCAGTTCCAAGGGCTGTGTCTGCCTCCAGCAGCCCCCAGGGGATTGTTCTCAGCAGACTCGACCAGTTCTAGCTCTCACCCCAACCCCAGCAGAAAGACCAAAGCAGACGTTCTCACGCGTTGTGAGGAGTGTGATTTATAGACGGTGCATTCGCTGCTTCCCGAGGGGCCATTCCGAGCAGCACCGTGACGGTTCCCCATCTCCCTGTCCTTCTGCCCCGCTATGGGAGACCTCACCCTTCCCTATTCTCAACTGGTCAAGCACCAAACCTCTCCATCAGCTCTTCTGCTAGTCTGGACCCCTCTACACCACCCAAACTCCCGTGCCACCTACAGTAACTCCTCTCCAGCTTTGAGTGGCATTTTTTACAAAGGGAAAAAAAAAAAAGAGCATTTAAAGACATAACTTCTAATAAAGCTCCAACCTTTAGTATAATCCTAAAAATAGAGGCTCGTGCGGACCATCCTCCCTGCGCAGAGCTGACTCACTGGGAGCAAAGCGGCTCGTCCCAGGGGCTCTCAGTGCTTGACCCAGCTGACACTACCTACCACCAGCCGCTGAACTTACACAGACAGCAATCCCACGGGACCCGAGACACACTCTCCGCCGAGCCGGAAGTAGTGGAAACACGCTTTCTTCAGCTGATGCAAGGAATCTACAAAATGAATTAAAATGACTCAATAAATACGTTCAACACATACCAAAAACCTTCAGGACGGGCAACAGCGATACCAAATCCAAGACTCTGGTACTTTAGTACCTGCTGTTCTGTTAAATTCAGTTGGATTTTGAGCTGGTTTTACCTAAGTAGAGGATAGTCTTACAGAATATCTACGTAGTTTTGAATTAACTGACACAAGAACAAACATTATATTTGTTTTCTTTCTTTGTGGGGTTTTCTTAGGTTTTGTTTTTATTAACACTAACTCCAGACTTGCCTTCACATTGCTAAAGCTCCGTTTACATAACAAACACTAGAACTAACGAGGCAGAGAACACAAGCTAACTCATTAAAATCCTTAGGTTGATATGTTCAACACACATACACATATATACACACAAACACATGGACACGCGCTCACGGACACATCCCCTCCCCAGGCATATTTATTTACCAAGTTGTAATTAGTCAGAAGTTATCTTTAAAATATATTTACCATCTGTGGCAGCAAAGAGTTCATAAAGTGCCTGGGCAAGAACATTCACCACAAAAGAATGAGATTTTTTTCTCGACCAGTAAAATGTTCTTTTTGCCTGAAAAAGGAAAACACCAAACCATATTTCTGTCAGTAAATACAGAAGAGCAGTCAAAAGATTCCCAGAGAGGCGGTAAGAGTCATACTCATGACAACGCAGCATGACTGTAGAGATATCCTGTATCAGTTCCACGCCAGTTCATTAAGGAATTCTGG
>NW_010399353.1:11009-11994 GCF_000710305.1 Buceros rhinoceros silvestris | reverse complement strand
GAACCATTTATCTGGGCTCCTCTCACGCTGAACCCAGGGCGGGGGAAGGCAGCTCCAGCTGCACTGCCTTGCTGCCTCTCATCCTGTAGCCCTGGCTGGGGAAGGTCAGGACGTGAAGGGTAACGCTCACCTACTTCTCTCCATTGGCAGAGAGTAAGCAGCAAATCACCCACAGTCTGAGGTGGCCAGCGGAGATCTAGCATCTGCATTTGGTCAGGAAGTCCTGTGCTGGCCCCTCTGAGCGCACCTCCATTTTCAAATACACTTTTGGAATGATTTACCAGCAGTCTATAATTATTCTAGACAATATGCCTAACCCGGTAAGCAAACAAATACAGTAAACCCAGCAGTAAACAAATAAATAAGAAATCTTAGTCTACTCATCAGAATGTTGGGTGTAAATCTCACCTTAAGAATATCAGAATCTTCGTAAAGGTCTGGAATATCCTGCAGCAAACTTCTCCATATTTTAATATCATTTAAAATCACACTCATGCCTCCTCCAGTTAGAGGGTGTCTCATATTATAAGCATCTCCTAAAAGAAGAACACCTAGGTGGAAGAGAAAAATTAGTGGGATACTGCATAACCATTATGTTACCTTTGAATTCAACTCCCTGGTTTTTAAAAAATCAAACTTACTAAGAATTCTTTCCTACCAGAAAATAAGATGACGACTAGAAATTGAAAAAAAAAAAAGAAAAAAGAAAAGGGTGTCTTTAAATGAACAGGTTTAAAAAGGCTTTAAAATGATCAAGGTAAAAATACATTCCAACCAAACATGCCCAAGGTACAACATGGGCAAAAACATGATCTCCCAGGGAAGAATTATGAGACAGTTGTACTGAACAACAAATACACATCTACGACAACAAAGAATTCTGCAGCGCCCTTTTCCGTCCTTGTAGTTCGTAACACACACCTTTTTTGTTCACAGCTGAAGGAGGCAAGAAGCTGGCTGGCATCGTCCTTAAACGGTCACTCTG
>NW_010399353.1:9382-10928 GCF_000710305.1 Buceros rhinoceros silvestris | reverse complement strand
GCCTTAAACGGTCACTCGGAACCGCTGCCAAGAACCGTTCCTTCAAGTGATCTGCAATAACCAAGGGTTTTAGTGACGCTACTTAGAGTCCAAAATAATTTGCTCAACCCATTTTAACCTCTTCTGAGAGATACGATCCGTCTGAATTGCTAACCACAGACGTGAGCTAAGCGAGTGCTGAGTGATGGGGAACCACAGAAGGGTGAACGGTTTCTGAGAGACTAACTGCGCGCACGGAAAGAGCCCGCACGGTTCAACAGGATCAACGAAATGTGCCTTTTGGGGCGTATTTAATAGTGACAACTATGGATGGAAAACTTTCTAGACTTACCGGGTAGTTGTGGATGAACGTTCTTAATCATGTAGTCTTTTAAATTTTTTGGCATATCCCCTCGAATATCAACAAGGACCCGAGTCTCAGTTGAAGAAATCTGATAAATTAGCACTGGACTAGTGTTAGCTAAAACGAGTTCAGCGTAATTAGCTTTAAACTGTGGTGCATTCTTAAAAAAGAAAAGAAGGGGGAGAAAGATCGAGACTGGTTAATGAAAGGGTGTTAAACTTCAGATATACAAAATCATTTTCTGAAATACTTTGAAAAAGTCCCCCATCATATTAAGTTTGTGTTATTTTTCTCTTTAAATGAACAAGAGAAGTGTTTTCAAAAAGAAGGTTCTGAACTTCAGCGTAGTTACAATTCTTTTGGCAACACAAGTTAACGTTTACTAGACTACACGTTACACATTTCATTTGAGTACCTCACTGAAGTGTAAATACACACCATTGAAAAACTGCCATCAGTGTCCTCGTTTTTGGTAAAATCACTTTGTTTTCTTTTCATAAAGGAAGTGGTGGGAGGGAAGAAAACTCCCTAGTCTGGATGCAACCACATGGAGATGCCAACCAAGGAAGAACCATGGGGTCCTACCTAAGGCCTCACACAAGTTTCCAAGAGCAGAGCACAGGAGGCACTCAGGCAGTGGGAACCGGGTTAGGGACCCGAACAGCGCCGAAGGGTCCCCAAGTCAGTGTTCCCAGACCAGAGAAATTCTGTTGGTTTGGTTCCTTCTCCGTTAACCATTTCTGCAGTTAATGCAATAGTTAATGCAGCAGCCACAGAGGGCAAGACGCAGCCAGGACATCTACCTGGGTTCTCCAACCACCAGCTACCAACCGAGAGTCACACTTTCTCTCTAAGTTTACAGGTCCTGAGGGTCCACGTGTGCCTGGTTACAAGGCACCCCACCTCCTGGCAGGAGCACAGTCTGGAGTAGAAAACAGGTGGTTTGACCCACAGCTGCTGGGATGATCTAAAAGTCAAGATTTCTGCTCCCTGAACAAGCGTCCTAAGTATTGTGAAAACACGAGTGGCACCATCTTGGCTTCACACAAACCAGTCAAAACACCTACAGCCAGGGAAACAATCTGACGCAGTGGGTTCCAGCTTTACAGCGGTGCCCACCTCTAACCCAGAGATCCGCGCTGCATGAATAGTGCACGTGGCACTACTTCATATGGAACACTGAAACTGGCTTTTCTTAACAAA
>NW_010399353.1:5343-9307 GCF_000710305.1 Buceros rhinoceros silvestris | reverse complement strand
AGAAACGTGCTTTTTTAAACAAAAAAAAAAAAAAAAAAAATTGTGTTGTATGAACTGGTCTAGTGAGTCCAGTGCTCAGTTTAAAGTTGAATCCTAATCCAGTTTTTTCCCAACTCTCTTTGTTCAACTATATGCTCAACATTAACACTATACTCCACTCTTAAACCAGAAATCTACTTTTAACAACAATATCAACTCTTTTTTAAAAAAAAAAAAACACCACAAGACACAACCCACAAACCAAAACATGCTCTTAGTCACCTAGAAGTGTTTTAAGAGTTGAAAATCTGGTCTGTAACTGTACAGACACTGAAACAGATAGAACAGTTGGATAAATATTTAAAAGCTGTTTATCTATTTTAACTATTAGATAAAATAGTTCTAACTGATTATGCGGGAAAAGATAATGAGCAACAATATATTGCGTGAAACTCAGATCCGCATTAAGCAGCGGGAGCATACTGGCTTGTGTAGTATCACACACAGGAGTTACCTTCAAAATGCAACCAACAAAATGGGATGAGACAGTAACTTTGCTGGAGACCAAGTTTTTTCTAAACTTGGAAAAAAGTCCATCAGCTACAACAGTAAGTGGTGCATGAAGTTCCTGCAGCAGAAAGAATAAAAAAAGATACGACATTTTCAATTTTGCTTCCAAACGGTGGGAAACAGCTCCCAGGCTCTCATTTTCAATCCTACATTAGATGTTCTACAAAACAAGAAATATGTAAGAGGATCGCAGACATATTTATAATATATGTGTTAAGAAATACAGTACTTTTTGCCTTCCTCACTTCTAGAGGAAGTAGAGTTAAAATAACAACACACTGCAGCTTTTGCCTTCAGACAACATAGCTATGGGGACTGCGGAGGAACTTGGGTAAAAAAAGACAAGAAAGTAGATTAATTGCTCCCTTCAGGAGAAACGAAAGAAAACAAAGAAGAGATGTTAAATTAAAGACCCTTGTTTAAGCATCAGAGCAAAACCAGAGCAAAGCGAAACAACACGAAATGCAGGAAGCACACCAAGATCTCCTTCAGAAGACAAGCAGTGAACTCCACGGTTCATAGTTCATTTAGGAACTGCTACAGCAAATAGTGTAGGCGGATAAAATACAAAATACATCCGAGTAAACTGGTTAGGTTCAGCCTGAACGCCTGCACAAATTCCTAGTGTTTAACACCTGCGCTGTTCTCTAACACAAGCAAGTTATTCCGACTACTAAAACGTATTTTTACCGTTACGGTAACGTAACACCATTATTATCTAGCAAGCATTTAGAGGTAGATGTTTCCTTCCACCTGCAGCTTTCTCAGTGTCAGGATATTGTGATTTAACTGCTAATTACTACAGAATTATATGGAGCATTAGTCCTTGGGCTTCAATAACCTCCTATATTTGGCAGAAAGAAATAGTTTTCCTTTAAAGCTTTCGGGTTGTAAGTAACGTGGCAAAACAAGCACACGATGCTCCTGGAAATCATTTTACTACTGGATGGAAGCATCTGGTGAGCCAGCGTGTGACTGGGTTCCGCTGTGAGCAGCTCTCTCCTGCCAAGGAATGGACTCAGTCACTCACGTCTCACAATTCCTCCACCTTCTGCTCTGTTAAGGGAAGTTGGACAAAATCAGAGCTGAGTAAAACAATATTCGTTTATGGAGTCTGAGCATACAGAAGTGAGTGGAGCGAACAAAACCTCTTTCCTATGGACTCCTGACTCCAATGATTGCAAGTTCCTGCAATTAAAGTCACCTGCCCGTGCGGGCTCCTTGGCGTCTAACAACTGATGTTACAATTTTTCCACAGTCAACATACTAAAACCTTTATTCAGTTGCCTGGTTTTGGTAAATTTTCTAAGTTGACTTTTAGCATACTGGCTAATTTGAACCTCATTCAAGATAATAAAAATCTCAAAGGTCACAGGTCGAGAAACAGTTAAGAAGGTCAGTCTAGTTCATACACTAGATTTCTATAATCAAAGGTGATCTAGGCCAGACAATGGAACAGCTCTGTCCAGCCACAGAACTTCACCATGATACAGAGAGGGAACTCAAAGCCTAAAGAACTACATTCACATTCTCAGGAAAGATGCAGGCGAAATCACCGGTCACACTACTGCCGGTCACATAAGTCACACCTAAAATTACAACAACATCCATGAACGTGTAAAGCTTAAAAACCAACTTCAAAGTAAAATACGCATTACCCTCCTCCACCCTCAAACCAAACCAAACCAAACCAAACCTTCTACATTGCTGGATGATAATGCAAATTGGACTTGGGGAGAAAACCAGCAAAACAACAAACCTCCCCCCAGACCCTCTCCTCTCCAAACTCCCTACTTCCCCAGTACCCATCTGCGATTTGACGGCTTATTCTACTAGTGTGGAGCTCCTAATAGGGTTTTATTCATTTTACATGACGTGTAGGACAGACCAAGGACGAGGACTTGGAACTCCCCCTTCCTCCAGCTACCTCAGGTGGGGTCAGGGATGTGGCTTCCACTCAGCTCTCTTACAGCTTCCGCCTTACAGCACTTTGCCATCAAGTGGGCTGCCACGCCATTTACCTGAAGAGCATCTAAAACCAACTGGTTCTCCTACAACTTGGGCAAGTACTTTTAAAAGACTCTTGTACACATGGTTTTACACCACCATTTCCATTTCTACACGACCTAAAGATAAGAGACTTTGACAATAATGCTCAGAGCAGGATCTTCCAGCTACTCGGGAACTTCCTCAGTCCTGTATGGAGGGCAGCAGAGCACAGGCAGGAGACGCCTGTCTTCCCCGTCAGAGCACATCTGAACACTCTGGCTACGGAACTTTGGGCAGCAAAGGAGGTTTAAAGTCAACAAAGAAGGGGAGTACAAATTTGGCTTTTCTAGAGGATAGGCAGTATCCAGAACTTCAGCACATAGGCTCTACCTAGACTGGTCGTTCCTAAGCTTTTCAGTTAAGGTCACATGGTTTCCTAAAACGTAGCCAGCAGTTTAGCCTTAGTTGAGGTGAAGACCATTAATCAAATCCATGATGCAATTAAAAAAGAACTCTCTTTCTGTGATCCAGGAAAGGACTGGACAAAGCTATGTCCATGCACAAGCACCTATCGTCTTATTTTCAGACACCTCGGTTACATACAGCTAAAGCACAAATCTTAATACATTGTTTTTTCCACCAGTAATTCAATAGACTTTAAACTCCAGACACACAAATATTGAAATAAATAATGAACTGAATTCTCCAGAGACACTGAAAGCAGAAGCTGCACAATAAGTTATAACAAGAATTCCCATATGCCAGAACCGTATCCAGCAGAAAATAATCTCCTTTTATTAAAGTTTTCGCTTTCTGGATAATCGCATTATTTCTGTACCAGCGCTCCTAAATAGAGTTGTTTTAAACATTATGTATATATATAAACCAACCCTTGATTTTCTCCATAGTAAACAAACATCGTAACAGAAAACTGTCTCACCTTAGTGTCTCCGGTTTCCTTGTCCTTGTACTGAACACCCACAACACAGTCATCTTCCTCAAGCAACTGTAACACTGTCCCCTCGATGAATTTTGCACTGAAATAAAACAGAAGGGTCAGAACAGCAGAGTTTGATATTGGGTACAAACATTTCAAGGCACTACACTCAGAAGGAGAAACAGATTTTCACTAATTTCTGTCGACAGTTTGTTTAAATTTTACAAAAGTGTGTCCTTGGCCACTTTCAGGAGCCACAGTAAACCCCCCAACGCGCTTGTCATTAATTTCAGTCCAACACTACCATTGGGTTGATAGCTGAGAACACTCTAAAGCCGGAGTGCTTATCTCGAACACCCTGCCACTCAGCAGAACGCCCAGGGGTGCTTCAGGTGCTCCGCGGCCACATGAGGAGCGCGGAGGAGTCCGGCGCCGGGCGGGATCCGGGCAGCTGACTGAGTCACGGTTGCTTGGGCGCAGGAACCGCCG
>NW_010399353.1:536-5259 GCF_000710305.1 Buceros rhinoceros silvestris | reverse complement strand
GGTGCTGAGAGCTGACTCCACCACAACGCCTGTGCGGTAGATAAAAGCGAGGTACCTAATTCTCGGACTTGTCCAAGATAATCTAACCTGTTTAGGACAGAGACATCTAGTCTTTCACCTCTGGAATTCAGGATACATCTTTTTTTTTTTTCCAACTTAATATTTATGCTTTTAAATTAAATCTCTGTGAACTTATACCCCTTGTTGGGTCCGAGCTGTCAGACCTGATCCCCACAGTTCAGTCTGAGCAGCTGGCAATGGACAGTCTCTCTTCCTCACAAAGATTATCGTTTCCAGATGGAATTCCACAACCTGGAGAAACGAGCTGAAGGTCCACATGAGAGTACACCGTTCGATGCTGTAGGCTCTCGGAGGGAACACGGGCAATCCCACTCGTCTCTTCTAGACGTCAGCCAGTACAGAAGTTAATTAAACAGTGACTGGTTTAATTTGCCAGGGAGCAGACAGGCTGGCGGTATCAAACACCTAAACACACTAACAGAAACTTCAGCAGCAACGCAGCGGCTTAACAGCAGGCCAGCCAGAGTTCTGCGGATCCTGCGGGCTTCAAATTCCGTTTATAGCTGTCACTTCGGTTACCTCAGTAAGTGCTCACTTATTTTTCTGGTTCTGACCCACTATAAAAATAATTAACTCATCATGACCTACCCCTTTCTTCTGCAAAACTAATTTTACTCATCTGAAATAGATTCCTATTACCTAGGTCTTACAACGAGGTTATATTAATCAGTAATAATTATGCCCTGTATTTTCACAAGCTTTGAGATGAAAAAAAAGCCTCATGGCACTATTAAGAGTTCTTGATCTCTCCCGCACCTTAATATAACATGCAGTTTTCTATGCTCCAATTAAAGTAGATGGCAATCACAGACCAAATGAATATTAAAGGCTGTGTGGGAAAGGGGAAAGACTTGCATTCAAGTCCCAAACAGTTTTTGCAAGTTCCTGTTTCAAAGCCTGGGCAGAGCTACTGGTGCCTCCCCCTTAAACTGAGCAAAGGGGTGCCCAAATTTCAGTGGCCTTGAAGCACCAACAAGAAGGCTCTTACAGCTAGTAAACATGGTTGTCATGAATTTTAGCTGTACTGCAGAGCCGCTTAGTGCTACTTTTAGTAATTCATATGATATAACGGAAGTGATAGGAGAAAGCAATTTTCCAGTTCAGAATGAAGACACGTAAGGCAAAAAGATGATAATGCCACGTTTCCCTTGTAAGCAATATTTAGGGGAAAGAAAAGACACAACAAAAAAACACCCCACAGAAAACAGCACCTAGAATCCATTATGGTTCAACATGTTTCGTTCTCATCCCTTGTGTAAAAGAAAGAAATCAGTCAGAGGAAATTCCAAACACCGATTTTTAAGTCATTAGGAAGAGAAGGTGTCTTCAAGGTCCTGAAAAACAGAGTAACTAGAAAGAGCTACTTCAATTCACTGCTCTTCTCTAGTCACTTTGCTTGACTTCTTGCTATCAGAGAGGACCATGCAAATGTAAAAGGAGCTCGATCTCCAGCATCACGGATACTGTCACTGGAAGAAATCTCGTCCAGCCTGCCTGCGATGAGCGGGGACATGCATGACCTTTAATGGTCCCTTCCAACCTAAATCATCCTACGACTGATACCACTGATCGTTCTAGGAAATGATACCAGATTTGCCACTCATTTCTTGCCCAAAGAGGTTCTAAGCATTGCTCACCGAGAAGAGGTCGCTGCTTCTGGTAAAATGCCAAGCCCAACAACGAGTAGGAGAAAAATCAACCCTAAACCCTTGAACTGCTCTCACACGGATGGGCCAGAATCTAGTATTTAAAGCCTATAGTCCTGTAGTTTAAAGACTAATTTGTCCCAAAGGGTAACGTATGATATATACGCAACTCACAAATGTGTCTACAGGAAACAGAACCGGTAACTATAGCCGTTACTTCCTCCCAGCCTTGGTCATTGCAGCCCCCTGTGCTGGGACAGAGTGAGATGGGTAAGGAATCTCACGGACGCTGGGAACCGTGCTTCTGAACCTCTGGATCCCCACCACAAGGTGACTCACTTGGGCTCTGCCATAGCTGCTCTTCGGAGACCCATGATGAACTGGCCATGATGAAAAGATCTTCCACTCGCCACACGGCCATCCTCAGATGTTGGATAAGGAATTTCAACCTCCAGGTTGCTCTCTACGTCATGAACTATGTAACCATTTACTACTTGTGAATCAATACCTTCTACCGTATCTGCAAAATATAAGCCAATAGAGCAATTTTAAAAGGTCTCTAAGAAAGTTTAATCATGTATGAAAAGTATTTCTTCACACAGAGTCCCATTTTCTCAATCAAAACACACAAACTGAAGGATGAGTCTTTTCAAAATGGCAGACTGGAAATAGAGAAGCAATTTCAATTCCGTTATCAGGCACAGATAATGTATTTCTTCGTTTCCCCTCTAGGCACGCTTTTTCCAAGAGCATAATTGAGTAACTCTTGCGTTATAGCTATATTTACGTTTTGAAATGCACTCACCTGCAAGACCCAAGTCTCTAAGTACTTTAAAACCTCCAGGTTGCAACAGTTCTCCAACTATCCTGTCAGGTTCTTTCAGGTCCCTCTCTATCACAGTCACCTTTCTTCCATCCCTTGAGAGCACCGTGGCCAAGGATGAACCAAGGACGCCTGATCCCACAATGATAATTTCTGGATCGTATTGGGGCAGTAACTTCCCATTTGGAGCAGCCTCTGTCAGATACACATCTGAGTTTGCTTCCCTTTTACCCTTTAGAAAAGAAAGCCAACAAAGTTACGCATGCTGATGTATCAAAGGTGAAGTTCCTATAAAAAGCCAAGGCTGTCCCATGTTCTTGGTCTATAAGGTAACACCCCAGTGCTTTCATACCAGTGAGCCACCACCACACACAGACCTTGGCACTCTGCGATGAGGAAGTTACCAGACTGATTGGAAAACGTATTTCTCTTTAATTTCACTGTAAGCGAACCCATGTACCAAAATAACAGCTTATGGTAATACTCAGCATGGAAAAGTGCCAGCAGAAGTAGCTACCTGGGAAATGTGAAAAGGAAGCGGTCCTGAAATGAAAACTCATCAGACAGTCAAGAACATTGGCAAAATGACCGTTCAGCTACTGTCGACCCTGCTGAGAATGGACACACACCAGCTCACCTGGTGTGAGCACACAAACTGCTTCTGCGGGCCAGCGGTGTCACCGCACCTTCCCACCAGCATCTAACCACACACACCCTAAAGTGAAAAATTGTTGTAAGGGCAATTTCAAAGCGAACCTGCAAGTCATTTCTCCAGCTGGTGGGATACAGAATTCACAAATGCCTCAGCACTGCAGTGCTGACAGTGGTAAAAATACGATTGCATCAGTGAAACAAACACCCAGAACAACACCGGCCCCAGAATTTCTACTGCCACGGCGTCATGTTTTCATTTACAAAACACAGCAAGGGAGTGCAAAACTATCTGAATTCAGACAGCACAAGAAATTGGGGTAAAGGCAGGCTTTACCAGAAAAATAAAAGAAAAATCCAGAACTTGTGACTCGCAGCCAAAAATCGTTTCAAGTTCTTTTGTGCGCAGGGTCAGCACTCAGCTGAAGATGCCCAGAGGTACACAGGAAAGGAGCCAAACAGCGCCAGTCCACGGATGAGCTGAAGATGCACGTCCAGCCAGTAGTCTTAGATGGCAAGACTCCAGTGAAGCTCCAGCCACAAACTACAGCTCTCGCCACCGGCTCACAGCAAGACTCGTGCTGCGCTCAGCAGAAGAGACGGCCTGAGCTCCACTCCTGTAGCTGTTGTATGCACGGTAATTTAGCAGAAATTTCCAAATAACTCTGTCTGCAAGTGTCTGGACAAATGGCTTCTATCCATAAATATCAGGAAGCTGATCACAGAGCCACAGAATGGCTGAGGCTGGAAAGCACCTCTGGAGGTCATCTGGTCCAAAGTCCCCCGTTCAAGGAGGGTCAGAGCAGACTGGCCTGAACCACGTCCAGCTGGGCTTTGAACACCTCCAAAGATGGAGATTCCAGCGCTCCTCTGGGCAAAGTCTTCCAGTGCTTGGTCACCCTCACAGCGAAGTGCTTCCTGATGTTCAGAGCAAACATCCTACGTTTTAGTTTGTGCCCATGGCCTCTTCTCCTGTCAGTGGGCTCCACCGAAAAGAGCCAGGCTCCATCCTCTTTGCACCCTCCTTTCAGGTATTTATATGCAGTAATGAGACCTGCTGAGCCTGGTCTTCTCCAGGCTGGAAAGTCCCAGCTCTCTCAGCCTTTCCTCACAGGAGAGATGCTCCAGTCCTTCATCTCTACTATGGACTGGCAACTGAAGACATTTTTCTGCTAGTATAGTAACACTTGACTACATAACTTTCTTCAAACACATTTGATTCGACTCTACAAAACCCCTGGTCTATCACTTTGAAGTTTCACTGCTTCTTTTGCCACCCAAAACTAACAGACAATACGACAATTCAGACATCCAGCATCTAAAGGCAAACCCTCTCCAACCCTTTCTTGGCTCCCTTCCTTCACCCGGGCTGAGGGAACAGCAGGAGGACACTGCACCCCACAAGCCACGTCTGAATTAAACCTACCTTCCTGGATTTGGGTTGTTCGACTTGTTGAGATCCTGGGGTGGGCTTGGCCCAGAAGAAGCCAACAAGCGGTAAAGCCGAGAGAACATCAGAGAG
>NW_010399353.1:0-381 GCF_000710305.1 Buceros rhinoceros silvestris | reverse complement strand
TGTCGGCTGCTGCTGCTGCTGCTGCTGCTGCTGCTGCTTGGGCCCCCTGAAGCGGTACCTGTACGATAGCAGCAAGCCGAGGGAGAAAAACACTAACACGGAGAGCAGCACCTCCTTATTAGCGTAAGTCATGAGGTCTCCACACTTTTTATACACGTAGATGAAGGAGGCGATGCCCAGAAAGGTCCACATGGTAAGGGGACCGGTCGCTGCTCCTGGCTGCTCCCTCCAAAGCTTTCCCGTCCACAGGCGCTGCCCCAGCCGGGCTTTCGAGCACGGTACGTACGGAGATGCGAAGAGCTCCTTTGCGATGCGGGGGGGAGAGGATCTCAACGGGAAAACGAGGAGCTCAAAAATCGCTCTAGAGGAACAAGCCCCACC
>NW_010399352.1:16122-24725 GCF_000710305.1 Buceros rhinoceros silvestris | reverse complement strand
ATATAATTTATATATTTATATATAATAAGAGGCAACATTTCTAACGGGATATATTCACGGCTAACTCATACCCATTATTTTTGAGGAGGAGGTCCATTCTACAGAACCTTAACCTAGCCAGAGATGTTACCTACATGGTGTTTGTGCATATCTATGAGGTCTTCATAGATACAGTGGCTTTGCTTCCTTTTTTACCATCTATCTATCTATAATCCTTTTCTCATGGTCTTTTAGTATTGGACTGATCTGTAAATTTGTGTTTCTTCCTGAAGTACCTTGGACTTTGCTTCCCAAGTCAGGAGTTGTGTATGAGTTGCATTTACTTCAGACTCCTCTTCACAAGTCTCTTGTTTCTTTCAGCTTAATATTAAAGTTTTCTTTCACTTTTCCAGAAGCCATATTATTTCAGATTAGCCTATTATGCCATCACTAGCCACAAATGCCTGGGGAAGAACAAAACAAGATAAGGCCTTAGTGATGCTTTCCCAAACTACCTTCTCATCAACCAAGAGTATTTTGAACGTTAAATAATTTCCAATTCACCTACAATTTATTTGTTTATTTTGATACATGCAACTAGAAATATGTGATCTAGTAAAATTTAATTTATTTCCCTTTCTTGTATTTCAGATGTCCTACTTCCATGAGGGAGGTGACGTAAGAGACACAGTCAATGTTAAATTCAAACCAAGATAGCTTAAGAGTCAGAGATAAGTGTTTAAGTACTAATGCTTTTATCGTGACAAACTGTGCACTGAGATTAACATTTTAATATTCTAACACATGTTGGACTATGACTTAATGACATTTGAACTATCCATAGAGTGCAAGTTTGAAGTCTACTGTATAAGTTAAATATCCTATAAAGAGAAACAAACATTAAAGTGTCTAAGAGGTTTCCTTTTCATATTGTAATGCACAGTAATGACTCAAGAAAACTAATGAAGAGAATGACATGGCAAGAAGACCAGTGGGTATTCTGGTTAGTTCCTGGTATAAGTAAGGAAACCACAAAAACCACATCAATCCCTAGTCTGTTCAACCAGTTACAACAGAAAACATTTCTGGTTTTGTTTCTAGAGCTGCAGACCATAAGAATGAATAAGGTTTAGCTCCGTCTCAGGGATTAATTTAGATTGCTTTCAGAACCTTATTGACATTTAAAACTAGCATCTCAGTACAGTGCTTGGCTGTGACATGGAGCAAGCCATACAAGCACTGGCACCATGTATGCTTCAAGAACTGTAAAAACTTAAATCTGACTATTTTCCTCTCCTTCCAGACAGAATAAAATTACTTCAAATTCTTGCAAGTATCAGTACATCTCTTAGCTGTATTTTATGTCATGCTATAAGGGAAAAGACAGTTATCAGTGTATTTAAATAATTAAGTTTTATATTCATGTATCAACAGCTTCACAAAATAAACAATGGGTAATACAAGTTGGAGAAAGATTGTTCTCCGTTCTTGGCAGTACTTAAGTGATTCTGTATAACAGGACTGATGACTAGTGATCTAAAGACAATGTTGTTTTCTCTGCTTAAAAGGTATACTTCTTACCCAGCAGTATGCAGCAGATGCAACCAAACATGCATCTGTCCCACTGGTTTGGAATGCTGCTGAGATCAGTAGCCAGTATTTCTGCCGAGCACCTGAGGGATCTCAAATTTGGTGGTTATGTCTAGCCATGCTCCTAGATGACAGCGCTGACCCCCTAAGGGTCCTGAGAGCTTTCTTAGAGTGTCCACAAAGCCTTCTCAAAGCAGCTATGCAAGATGTTACAGAATTGTTCAGTATCCCTAGAGCAGGACAGGCATACTCCGTATCTCAGAATCACTGGAGGACTATGCAGTAACAACAAGGCTGACCCATTTAGAAATTTAGCCCTATACGAGTATTAACAACACAGACAATGCCTCCACATTCAGCTATATTGGCTTCTGGGTATGCAACAGAAGAGCTGTGTAAACAGTTGCAACACAGCCAGGAATCCAGAAACATAGCTGGAAATGTTTTCTGCTTCCAAAACTGTCTGAACCTTGCAAGTATAATTAAATCTTTCTGTAAATGGAAACCAAAGAGTGACATTTTTCTTTGACGCGGATCATAGTCAAACAGCTCCTACTTGTAAGTATAGCAGTACTTTAGATCAATCATTGCAGTTTTTAAGCTGGAAATAACATAGAAGCACCTCTGTGCTTGTCATTTGTAACAAAATGAACTCCTGGTTAGCATTCTTCCTACTGCAAATTCCATCGGTTCTTCTTTCTCCATCTGCCTATAAAGTAAAGGTTATCTAGAAATTGCCTCCACATTCAGCTATATTGGCTTCTGGGTATGCAACAGAAGAGCTGTGTAAACAGTTGCAACACAGCCAGGAATCCAGAAACATAGCTGGAAATGTTTTCTGCTTCCAAAACTGTCTGAACCTTGCAAGTATAATTAAATCTTTCTGTAAATGGAAACCAAAGAGTGACATTTTTCTTTGACGCGGATCATAGTCAAACAGCTCCTACTTGTAAGTATAGCAGTACTTTAGATCAATCATTGCAGTTTTTAAGCTGGAAATAACATAGAAGCACCTCTGTGCTTGTCATTTGTAACAAAATGAACTCCTGGTTAGCATTCTTCCTACTGCAAATTCCATCGGTTCTTCTTTCTCCATCTGCCTATAAAGTAAAGGTTATCTAGAAATAAGCTCATAGGTTATTGTATAGAAACAGTTGACCAGTCTGTTGACCCAATACCTGTCAGAAACTGGGATTTTTTTTCTCAATCTATGAATCTTCTAATAACATAATAAGCAGAGCAAAGATATATTGATGTTCCAGATAACTATGTGACGACCACTACTTTTCATGTATTCGTGTTTCAGTAAAGAGAAACATGAGGAAAACCAACATTATTTAGAATAGCCAAATCTAGAAAGACATATCAGAAAGATTTAGTAACAATAGGTAACTATTGTGTCTAGGTATCTAGGTCCTTCAACTTTTCCTAAGGGTTAGTAACCACATGACACAGCACAACAATTCAGTTCTGAGATTCATTGTTTATTTAGCAAGGGATTGCCTGCAATGGTGGCAGTCTGCAGAACATCTATGACTCGCTTAAACATGTACTCAAAGCTAGTCCTCCATTTGGGTGTGATTTCTAGGGAAACAGATAGACCTCACAGGGCAGTCCAGCTACCCTATCACACTTGCCTCTTAAAGTGTTTCATCCCGATGACTGCTTGGCGAGAAATACTTTTTAAGTCTTCTGTTAATCATCACTAGAATAGATACCTTAATATGTTGAAGAAAACAAATATTTAAATCATTATATCAGAGCTTTGCAAATGACCAAGATGTGTTAATACTACTTCTCATTCCTTACAGGAATACTCAAATAATTTTCTGTTGACAAAACATCTTCCAAAGAACAAAGACAATTTTGAAAGAATAAAGTATAGCTTTCCTAGTCTAAGTGTCTAACTATAAATTGAATACTATATGATAAATCAAAAACGAGAAGAAAAAAGAAAAAGAAAACAAATAAAAGAGCTCTTAGGGAGCTCTCTTTATAGAGTGTTCCAACTGAGTATTAAAATCTACCATATAGATCGTAACCTGTGGAAATCTTTTAGCTAAGTACCTTTACACTACTAACATTAATGGTTGAGTCCTTTACAAAGTTTAAATATTGCAGTCAGTATGCTATTTAAATTATAATCTTAAAAGCACCAAGGAAAAATATACTATTAAACGCCCCAAATGTACTCTAAAACATTGTTTTTAAAATATTGACCCTCACAAAACTGAAACTAGGCTTAATTCCAAGGACTTTATTTCTCTGTTTTGAAGACCTTATGCAGTATTTTTATGAACTAAAAATAAACCCGTTTGATGTCATGAATGTAGTATTTTAAGGGGGTTTTGGTTTGCTTTTGATTTTTTAATATAGTAGAATTGATAATTTAGTAAGCATATGAGCCTATTTCCAAGCTTCCTTGTTAGAAACAGTTCTGGAACTCTGTGAAGAGTGATGCTATTCAAGAAACATGTGATAGGCATTGAGCTTTCTAAAATGTGCAGCATGTGAGATGAACCAAGGCACAGTAATTGCGATGCTTCCCAGGCCTTTTCATTCGAAGACTTCCAATGCCTGTTGTGGCAAATCACAGCTTGGCAGTTTTCCACATCTACTGGAACAACTGCCTCATCTCTTTTCATTGGGCGTGCTTCCTTCCCTTTATTTCTACTTAAAGCCTGGCCCTGAAGCTCCCCAGGTTTATTTTCTTTACCCTGTTGCTTATGCTATTTGCATTCATAGGTCTCTGCTGTGTATGTCTTAAAGGGGAAAAATACACCTTTGGAAACAAAGAGTTTTACTTTAGCCTGTCTTTGCTTTTGACTGCACGATGCTAGAATTCTAGATAGCTTTTCTATGATGGGAAGGCACTCAACTGCAAATGTACTGGTCCATCTGTCTCCCATCATGGTGAAGCACCCTCTGGCAGAGGCACCCCGGGCTATTGCACCTGGCTCTCAGTATGGCAGAACTCTGTGTGCTCCCCTTGGTCTCAGAGGACTCTTGTGTCTTGTCATGCTTCCCACAGCTGTACTTGCTAATTTTCTCTAGAAAGGGAACCACAGAGGGTAGCTGAGACACAAGATGTGCACACTCTCCCTTCCTCAGGGTAGCAGCAAGCACATATTTTCCAGACCTCTGTCTCTTTATAGGCTCTTCTCTCAGTTTTCCTCCTCAGGGTCATGGTAACAGCAAAATTTGTGCAGATGTCAGAAAATTTAGCTGGTGCAGCAAGTCTTCAGACTTCAGTGAAATAACCAAAAACACACTCTAAATTTCCATGTTCCCATCTTGTTGCCACTCTTGAGGTTTTTTTTGTTCTAGTTTAAATTAGAGTTCCCCCTTCCTGCATGTGCCTTTTTCTCCTAATTAGTGTCTTTTTTGACATCTAAATTATTGGTGTTCTTCTGTCTTATATAAATTAATGATGTTCCACCACTTACTTAAAGTGATGAGTGACACTTCCTTCCATAACATCTAATTCTTTTTGAAAGCTGACTCTCATCGTCCTTATCAGGTGATCCTTTTTCTTCTTAGTCCAGTTGGTAGACTCGGTTTCCCTGGCACAGCCATTTACTTAGCATATCCATTTTAGCACGCAGATGAATCTATTTACATGTTAACAAGGCTCACTCCTACAACCCAACTCAGACATGCACAGTGTATTTTTCAGTGCCAATGGGTGTCTCAAAAGAAATTAACCCATTGACTTAAGATAATAAAAAACCTAAATAACTAACTCTTCAAGTTCTATAAAAAGAATGCAGAAATCTTTCTGCCATGCTCAGTATTCTTGCATCCCATCAGCATTATTCAGCATCCTGGAGCTGTTTGGAAAAGAGATTGCCTCTTACTCAGATGTAAAGATATTTAGTTGAATTAATCTCCCCCATCAAATATCAGCTCTACTAAAGATTGTTGTATGGCTCTGCATTGCATAATTCTTAGCAAGCCTCTTGAACAGCTCCGAGTTATCACACAGCCATCATGGAATGAGCTGGAATTATAGTTCTCATCTCCTGGGCCAAATTATTTCACTATGTGAAACTATGTGGGAGAGTTTCTAATCTCAGCTGTACTAAAATCAATTATAACACTCTGGATATTCTCCAGCACAAGACCAGATTCTGACTCATTCTTTTGTGCTTTTTTCCTCCTAATTTCCTTTTTGTTATGAAACTTTGTGACGTAGTCAGAAATTGTTTATAAAATAATATATTTTTGCTAATGTGTTTTATATTTGGAAACTTCTGTTCAAAGCAAATTTAGTTCTTATATAATTGGACATGGATACTTTTGTTCTATTTGCTTTGAATAACCACACTGCTAGCCACAAAAACCTGGATAAATCTATGTTAAATAGTAGATATCTTAAATTCCTTTTTATTATTAACACAAATAATTGATTTTAAAATCTACTGTGCCATAAGCAGCATTCTATAAAAGGTTGCTCTTGTTTGAGGTGTGTGGATTTTACTTCCTCTTTACAGCAGCTTATGCATGGCTTATTATGCAAAAAAGAAGCACAAATGATTGCTTTTCTAACAACTCCTAGAAAACATTTTTTTTAATATAAGCACATCTATCATTGCCTACATTTAGCCCATATCCAGGGCTAAATTGTAGCAGTCACCCCATGACCCCTTCCCAGCCAAGAAGGAGAAAGGAAAAGGAGGGAAGACCTATGGCTCAAAATGAAAGCTGAATTAATGAAACAGCCAAACTAACATCAAATGCCAATATAAAGTTATACTCAACATAGTGATCACAATAAACAGGAAAGCAGACACACAGACACCCTCCTCCCCATCAAACTTCCTCCTTTATACTGAGCACGAGGTTTATGGTCTGGGATAACCTCAGGTCAGCTGCCCTGGCTGCCTCCAAACTGCCAACAGCCTGCAGACCGTGGCTGGCCTATGATTCTGTCCCAGTGAAACCAGGACATTCATGCAACTTACTGCTTGTTTAGTAAAACAAATTTTACTTTCTCCCGAAAAATGAGATAACTTGACTCAAGTTGCTAAGGGTACAAGTCACTGTGAGCAACATTTTCAACATTTTAGTCAACAAATGCAGCTTCCAGGTGTGCTGATGCTCTTGAAAACTTTTCCTTCCCAAGGCATTTACCAGGCATTCCCACAAACTAAGTCCACTCAATTCTTACTTTGAAAGCTTGTTTGTCATTTAATAAGTGAATAGACTTTTAAATAAGATTTCTGAAGAGGGTTCATTTTCCCTCGTCAGATACCAACAAAGGTAGAATAATAATGGAATTACCTCTGTTGTAAGATTTGTACCTTGTTCTTTAACCTGGTCTTTTCCCACAGGAAGCTATTAATGTCAGTCTGATTAATGGAATACATGGAATACTTCCCATCCAACCCCCAGTTTCCAAGAATTGTTTCAGGTTTTGTTTTCCAAAGTAACAAGTAGATGCAGCAATTCACATTCTTGTTCATTTCCACACAAGCTAAACCCAACCTTTCCAAATTGGACCAGATATTACTCTCAATTACACCCTAAAAATCAACAAGAATAAGCAGGAAGCAGAAAATAAGCTACCAACTGTAATCATTCTAAGTGACTAAGCTGTTTGCTTTAGTCTACTATATCCACCCATTTTCCTTATTTTTCAATCGCTTCCACTTTGTATCCAATTTAAGACATGAACACATACAAGTCTACCTACTACATCCAGGCTTCCCAGTGCTGGCTAATCTGCCCAGTACTTTTCAGGCAAAACAGCATGAAACAACTAGAACAGACTGTTACATTCAGCCCGCAATTCACTTTGAACCCATGATATATCTGTCTAAGACAGCGAGGGGTTGAAAAATTGTATTTTTCCATGGAAGGGGGTACCTTGCAAAGATAGCAGGGGAGAGAGATGAGCGATATTCTTCAAGAGATAAAAATAGGTCTCACAAACCTTCAAAGAATGATCTTATCCTAGATGAAATATTCTTACGGTGCTCTGTTTAGTGAAATATCTCTTTCTGGAGTCTCTTGTGGAACATGTTATCTTACTGCTGCAATACTTAGATTAGGGAGCAAAATCACGTTTCTTTCTCAGAAATGAAAAACTGAATAGCAGCCATTTCAGTGAAATGTTGCAATGTTCAAGCTACTCAGAGAGCCCCAGGGGCTCAGCACCTTGGGAATTGGTACAGCCAGGCTCCCAGGCACGAGTGGGAATCTGTGATTTTTGTCTATGCTAATAGGCAAAGAGGAAAGATGTAGCAATATGTGTTGAAAATGGAAATAGTTTCCCTTGAAAAGTAGGATCGTTGTTCAGGCTGGTCAGATATTTGCTATCAAAGCTGTTCTTCAGTGGCAGACTACTCCTGTAAGTATTTTTTTTTTTTCCTCAAATGTATCTCTTATCTTTGGAAAACTGAGTTTTCATTATTAAAAAAAAATGTATCTTACAGACATAGAAGGTTTCAAGCAAAAACTGAAAACTGTCCAAAATTTTCTCTGTGAAAATAAAGGCCTTTTTTGTTCACATCTAGTCCTCGCCTCTTTTACCAGTCCACAGCCAGTCTTAGAGTTAGTAGCAAATAGAAACCTTTGTTAAAAATTAGTTCTGGTTGAAAATATGTCACAAGAACCTGCCTACAGGCAGAGACTATCTAATAAATATTTTCCTTCTTATTTTTTGTTATTTTATTCGTTTATCAATTTGCAATAGGTTTCTCATTAATGAGCAAATAGTTGAAACATTGAGCAAATATTGAATAAATAATTTTTATTACTTGAAAACAGATCATGACTTTGTATCTTTAACTATATGAACATATGAACATCAGTTTCCCCCCCCCAATAAAAATGAATTGTGCAGTATCTTCTATTATTATATGTTCTATTACAGTGCCTCAAACCCCCCACATGACAAGTAAATGGAGAACAAAGACATAATTGCTGCCTCGGGGCTTGTGATCTTCACAGGACTTTGTAGGCTGAAGCAAACAAACTCCTCCATTCTCCACGTCTTTGAGATCCAAGCCAGCTCCAAGCTGGAAGGGAGC
>NW_010399352.1:14983-15999 GCF_000710305.1 Buceros rhinoceros silvestris | reverse complement strand
GCTGAAAGACAGCATATGCTCCTGCAACAATAGCCCTGACTTAGTACCTACCTGCAGTCTTCTCACTACACCTTTCAGGTGGGCTCATAGCTCTCCATGAAAAAAAATATAGGCATACCCTAGGTATAAAATATGAGCCAGTAGACATATTAATATAGTTAATAAACAAGGAAAGCAGGGAGAATAAATCAGCCTTGGTAGCCAACTTCTATTCAGTTTCTGTAGGCACTACAATTACAGGTAAGTACAAAAAAGCCATTTCAGAAAACAAGGTTTTTTTTTTTGTGGATGCCTACAGGAAGGTCTCACACCACTTGTGGTGAAGCATAAGAGTATATTTGTGCTTCCTTGAAAATCTGTCAATGACATGATCAAGACTAGAATCCAGTCAACTGCAGTCTTCAGTGAGAGAGAGAATTTTAAAGGGAGTCTGGGACCCTAGGCATGAGAACAGAGAGCATATGTCTCCATACAAAATCATGGAAAACCAGTGGAGGAGGAGAGGAGGACAACGGTCAATAGCAACAGGTTTGGAGAATGACCCTTGCAGCAGCTTTTGGTACATGCAGCATGGGGAAAACTGTGGTTTTTGAAGCTGAAGAAGAGGACATGACAGTGAATGGAAAGTGCGATAATCAAACCTGATCAGTCAGTTTTAGCAATGAGTTTAGAGTATCTTAGACTTGTCTGGGAAAAAAAGAGTGTATTGCAGCAGCACTGCCTTTGGCTCACATGCCCAGTTAAATCAGACATGTGAATGGTTTGCATGACAGGAATGCTAAAAAACGGCCAAAGCAGATCTTCTATTTTTCTGCAATATGCTTCAGCTTGGTTGTATGTGGTACAGAAAGAAAATACCAATTCAACTTTTGAGAGAAGAAAAGAGCAGGACTTTGAAGAAAGATTAAGTACCTAGTTCTGGGAGAAGGTTGCATGTTTGCATTGTTCCAGCATCACACAAATCAAAAATCTAAAGAGCTTGTTTTGGGGACTTTTGTTGTAGGTTTTTCTTTCCC
>NW_010399352.1:4231-14896 GCF_000710305.1 Buceros rhinoceros silvestris | reverse complement strand
TTCCCTAGGTGAATCTCCTATGGATGTTGGTGAGACTTTTTGGATAAAAACGATTTCAAGATTTAGACCATGTTACATTGTAAAATTGATGCAAATGGTTCTGTCATGCCATCCATAGCAATCAAGTGTGTCTCAAGTAGTGTAATTTGGGAAGGAATACAAAAGAGTTATCTATATAGATCTATAAATATGAAGCAAATTAAATTAGTATAGAAATATTTATCATCTATTTGATTGATTGAAAGCAAGGGTATTTTTAGATTCTGCATCTATGTGAATGTTTTCAAAGTTTGATTTAAGAAAAAATGCTTTAATAGATGCTGCCCTTAATAAACCTGTGCTTATTTTTAAATATTGCCATTGAACCAGTTAACTTAAAATGAAAGATGTGTTTGTGTACAAGTAGGCATACAGTAGAAAACATTGTTTCAAGGCTTAAAGTAAAATATTTTAAGGCATTACTGTACAAATTAGGACTTATTTTAAGATGTAGAAGTTTCAATGTAATATTGTTAAAGTGACCCTTGTCTCAATCTCCCCATCTCCTCAGACCTCTCCAATTATGAGGCCACAACAGAAATTTCCAAATCTAGCTTTTAGTTTCCCTAACTTTTCTGGCTGGAATTCGTGAAGAAATGAAAGATAGAACCTGATCTGCAGTATGCTGTGGGCAATATCATTTGAATCTTTTATGAAACCGACTGGACACAGATACCACTGTCTCATTACTGCTAAGCTTTTGGACAAGGACCAGAAGGCTTCAAGACAAAGGCAAGATTTTATTTGCTACCCTAAAAAAACTACATGCATGCACTTCTGTCATTCTTTAGTGAGGAAGAAAGTGGGGCCAAGACATGGGAGGCAGCTAGTGGCACAGAAATAAAGAAGAACACAAGTCTTGTTCTGCAGATAAAATGCAAATAGCGCCTAGGAACTTCAGTGTAGCGGACTCTTAGAATGGTAGTAATACTACAATGTCAATATAATGGCCGTTACTACTTGTAACATAGCTGCAACTGTATGCCAAATTAACAGTTTACAACATGAATTTAGTGGGAAACTATTGGGACTACTCAAAGGTTTCATGGAAATTAAGAGTGAAGAGACCCAGAGCCGTCATGTATTACATCCCCTGCCCCAAAGAGGATCACTTCTGCCTGAAACACTCTTAAGAGAGACGTGTGTTACAAGCTCTTAAAAAACTTCCAACAGTGAAGATTCCACAGTCTCCCGAGACAAACTATTCAGTACTCCTCAGTCTGTATCTGCTGGTGAGCTTTCCATAGCATATAATCTAAGTCTCTCTCGCTGTTTTCACCACATTACTGTATCCACTGAGAAAAGGGCAAGAAAAAAAGATTGTATTGCTTTTTTCAAACTAGCAAACTATTTTGTACTTGAAAATAGTTATTAATTCTCCCTTCAGTCTATCCTCACCAGACTTAACAATGTGTTTCAGTCTGTTTTTGTAACTCATGTTCTGTAAAAAAAAAAAAAAAAAGGCAGTTTTTCTCTTCCTGGCAATCATTATACACTTTTAATGTATCAAAATGTGTTCTATCTTGGAAAACATTTATAAAGATTAAGGAATTATGAGAAATAGTGTATCAGACTAAAATATAATAGTAAAAAATCTGTACTGTGCATGAAATAAGGAGCTATGCTAATGCATACTAACATAAAATTAGTTTAGTCAAGCCGTCCTTTAAGCAGTTTGAAAATACTTATCACTATGTGGAAATACATGTAATTTCCATATGGAAATTATTTTATTAGAAAGGCTCAATTCTCCATTCTGTAATTGGCTTTGGCCACCAGGCAACATGCTAACAATGAATTTCACCTCCTTTTATAGCACATCTGCAAGCAGTGGATGACAGTCAATTGGCAGAACTGATATCCCAAGCACTGGCACAAAATCAACTTTTTTCCCCCTTGATTTCATTCATTTCCTGCCAATTGAAAATCACAGCCTCCCAAAAATGGTATTAGTTACTGGCCCTCAGAACAGAGTTGTATTATTGTAGCTGAAGTAGATGAAGATATTTTGAAGTGAACTAACAGGATTTGTTAGAAAAGGAATGAACAGATTATTTAGAAAAATCTGAGAATTTTCTGCTCTTTAAGTAAGGATATATCTGCTGGTGTACAACTCTCTACACAATTCAAATGCAAAACTTGCATAAAGAACAAATGTTTCAGCGACAGGGTGGAGAGGTCCATGTATATTCCCACCTCTCAGAAAACACATCTTGTCCTGCAACATCCTGGCTGAAATGGCAACTTTCAGTTTACACCAGCTGTTCTAAAAGGTGCAGAAATAATTTCTAACTTGGGTAAAATAGAGGGCAAGGAAAATTAAAAAGGTATTGAGCTGGCCAAATAATCTGCCTACTTACACCCTGGTGAAGGAAGTTCAGCACCAAACAACGTGGCTCTTCTTGGTGAGGAGACCCAGTGCAGTGGAGACATCTCCGCTTCCCCACAACTCCAAGCACTGTTATTCTCCATTCTCTTCAGCACTGAAGCAAACTATTTTTGTGCTGCTCTGACACAGGTGTTTCAGGCACAGACGACATGCCAGCTTCCCTGTACTGGCACTAGCACTTCATCCCTGTCAAGTCCAGGAATTCCTAGGTAGCTCCGTTACTGTTAAAGGCCACGTTGCTGTGGTCACTCATATCTCCCTCTCCAGCTCCTAGGAAAGTACAGTGTTTTGCAACAAGCATGAAACGGTTGCTTAATCGAGCTTGTCCTCTAAAAAGCCAGATGTGAATTTGTGCCAAGTACATTTGAGACTTTTTGAGAATACTTTTTTCTTTCACAGAAATTGCCTAACAAGACAGTTTCATAGCTGTCAACAAAATTATAATATTTAAGAAAATACAGATTAAAAAAATGCTGAAGACCAAACTTTTATCTGTACGAACATCTAGCAATATTTCAGTTTTCTTTCCAAAATGCATTTTCCTTTCTGCAGATAAACTTTTTCAACATTTAGGTAAAAACTTACATAAGTTTTTATTTTTTGTTTTTTAATTTACAAGAATATGGTTTATATGAGGGATGTCAAACTAAATACAGCTGTTTAGGGAAAATATGGTAGTAAATAAAGCCTTGGTTGTCTTGGAAACAAGCAAATCATACAGTTAGCAGGCATGATTGCAGAATGTCACTTCAAAAAGATTAGCTTCATACGGAATTCAGCACATACTGTATCTGGTGCTACTCCTTATTTCTCCATGTAGTATTTATTTTAAAAATCTAATTTTAAAAATTATCTAATACAATGAACAATGAGAGAAAAAGAAGCTACTATTCTTTTTGGTTTTAAAATTGTTCAGTATCTCTTCCAAGTGTGATAAAGAAGCCTTCACTTGGTATGTTTCTTCACCACCTTCTTCAGCGCATGTATGTAAACAATTGTTACTGGCATGGCAAGGCAGCTCATTGGAAGTTAAGTCAAAATAGAAGTCCTCTATCAATTTTTGTTTTGCTTCTGTTAACACCAAACTGAACAAGTCTGTGAGTTTTGCCTTTGATGAATCTGTACACCCTGAAACACTGGAGACACATACAGAGGGGCCACACCTGTACCTTTACAATAAACACTAAGTGGTGCTTTCCCTCCCCCATCATCTGACTGAGATCATGCATGGGCTGGTATAGGTGACCTCTTACTCAGCGGCAATCAGAGTATCAAAATCTTGCTTTTTCTTCTGACATCTGTCCCCAGGTTACAGGCATTTTTTTCACATTTGTATCAGTCCTATAAATTAAATAATTCCATGCCACTCAAATATGCTCATTTGTATGTGTATTCAGATACTGAGATTAAAATATTCCAAGATTAGCTTGAAATGGTTTCTAAATAATTCTATAATAAACCTATGACAAAATACTAGCTGTATCACCTGTCGTAGTAGATCTAATACCTGTAGTATTCTTGGAAGGTGAGACTTGGACTGACTTATCCTCATTTTTGAGGTCGTTCTAATAACATTTGGGCTGAACCGAGTTGCAGACACACTGACCCAGACAAGTTTAACAGATGGTATAATGATGACCTCACATCGTGATCTAGACAGACTAACGAAATGACTGCATAACAGAAAGAAGCCTCCAGATAGGATGAAATACAGACTGTAGTGAAAATAACCAATGAAGCCATAGGGTATACAATAAATGCACTTACAATAAATTAAAGTATGTTCCATAGAATGGTAGTTTTCATTGAGATGTGTTGAGGCCACTTTGATGGTGCACCTGCTGGGTAAAACAGAGGGCTGAATAGATTTTCAAACTTACTATCTACACGAACTGTGAATCTGCTCCTTAGTCCATAAACCCAGCAAAGACATGCCAGATACACTTACTGACTTTAAATCCAGTCTGCATCTAAGTGTCTTCCTTTGCACGGATATTTTTGAATACCATTTTTCCCCTAAGCAGCAAAATCATGGATAGAAATAACTGCCATGGGAAGATGATATATTTTTTTCTTTTGATGATTAAAGTTTTTCTTGAAAAAAATTTAGTCTTAAAAAAGTTCATCTTGTTCTGAATTGAAAGTTTCTTTTTTTGTGTCTCTAATAAAATTCATTTGAAATAATAAGAAAAATGTTTTCTGATTGTTTTTGAAGCATGAAAAGCAACCCACAAAGAGATGAGGTTAGTGGCCAAATTACAAGGTGCAGAAAATGTAGCAAAGGTCATGGCTGTGATTGTTTACAGGGTTTTTTCACATGAACATCATCGTGACAAATGGTTGTCAAGAGGGTTGCTATGTTTCTGGAACTGATTCTTGTATTTTTCCAGAAAATCTGGGTAGTTAGACCCTTGTGTGCAAAACTCTTACAACAGAGAAAAAAGATAAAATCAACAACAGTAGAACAATGCAGAAATTACCCTGCATATGTTTTATTCATTTGAAATTCTAACTTCAGGATTTGCTGGGGAAAATAAATGCTTTAGGTCAGAAAATAAATGCTGAAAAATAACAGTAAGAAAAAACTCCTATTTCTCAAACAATTAAAGCTTAAGTAGACAATTTATTGAGCTTTTATTACCACAGAGCTGAACATTGCCTAGTCTGTGTCTCAGCAGTAATTCTGGGAAGAAACTTAGGAGCTAGAGAACAAGAAATATTTTCTGTCTACTACTGATATTAAGAAATGGGCAGCTGCTTAAAGTGCTCAGTGATTTGGAATGCCAGCCCAGGCACTGAGGAATGACTTGGTGGAAAGGTTCACAGCCAAAATCACCCAGCGCACCTCCATGCTTCCAAACCAGGCCTTCCAAAGGCGTGCCACGTTGCTGTGGGACCTGGAAATGTGACACATTAGCAACATGGAAGGACTTGCCTTTTGCCGGTGGGTCTAAATGTGTAGGCAGACACTTCCAAAGTCTCATTAGGATAGCAGTCTTTGGGAAGGCGTAATTTACTTTCTAGCACACTTTCCCACAAGGGCTTGATCTCCAGCTCTCGCTGTTTGGTGTGTGGATGTACACCCAGAGCTATAGGTACGATAAACACTTCGGAGCTGGATTGTGCCGCAAGGCAAATACTCTGTTTATTCTACTGCCCTTCCTGTTACGTCTTATGATGTTTTGCTGTACTCATTTACTCAGCCCATAAGACATCCACGTGAGCAGCTCTGCGGTTTTATTTTCATGTTTAAAGCAAGTTGCTGTAATCAGCTTTTCTGTAACCTAAACTGTGCAACTTTTCAGGTGCAGCCTGTAACTCTGCTATTAGAGGTTTAAACCTCAGTGAGGAGAAAGTCTATAATGAAAGTGAAGCTCTCTTTAATTTCCTGTGATTCAGCATAGCCATACTTGAGAATTGCCTGGGTTTGTTTCCCGTGCTGTGATATTTGAGACCTGCCCTCTGAGAGCTGGTGGAAGGCTGCAGACTTGCCAGCTTGACATTGTATGTGCTACCACAGTGATGGTAAACCACTGCCTCAGTGCTGGCTCGGAGGCAAAGATACACCAAGTGAGTTGAGTATGTGGGGCGATTGTTAAGGACTCTGAGCACTCATGAGCCGCATCAAAAGGTCATTAATTTCAGAGAAAAGGTGGTTCTTTGATTATTTCAGTGTACTTCAGATTAATTACCAAAACATTCTTCTTGTTTAAAGTGTAATTAAGAGTCATGGTGTAAGGAGGTACTAAATGTAGGAACAGAATCTTTTGAAAGCAGTATCTTACTCTACGGCCACTAGTAGTACTATATTACTACTTAAATAAAGACACAGGAACAAATGCTTATCCCTTATATGGGTACATCCCCATTGGCTTTTGCTGTAATAATAACACTAAGAATGATATAGGAGCGATCTTTTCAACAGTTTGTTTCTAAACCACATTTAGTTGAAGGTTCCTCAGTTTAGTAGTTACTTCTCAATGGTATTTTCTACATTAAAAAGTCACTGTGAATAACCTTCCATCCTTCTGTTCCAAAAATAAGAAAAGCAAAACAAGCTGACAGCTTTGCAGTCAGAAAATCTTGGAATCAAATTCTGAAATAGGTCCAGCTGTGATGCCTAGGAAATCAGCCTGATTTCAGTTCCTGTGAAATTAGAAACTTCAGCCTACCAATAAAAGGAACAGACACTTTATCTTCCCAGAGAGTACTGATGCACAGCTGAAGTAAGTGTAATCGAATTTTAGCCTGGAGAAAAGGCGGCTTAGAGGAGTTTGTAGTGAGGTGGAGGTTGGTCTCTTCTCCAAAGTATCAAGCAACAGAACAAGAGGAAATGGCTTCAAGTTGTACCAGGGAAGATTCAGACTGGATATTAGGAAAACTTTCTTCACTGAAATGGTTGTCAGCCCTTGAACAGGCTGCCCAGGAAGTGGTGGAGCCCGCATCTCTGGAGGTGTTTAAAGGACAATGTGGTGCTGAGGGACATGATTTAGTGGTGACTTGGCAGTGCTGGATTTGTGGATGGACTTGATGATCTTAAAGGTCTCTTCCAACCAATTCTGTGATTCTATTAATCAATATACTGTCAGAGTAAATCAGTCAATAGTAGTCGCTGATACAGTCACAATCCACCAGCTGTTAATGATGCTCTTAAAGCTATTCTGAAAGTGATACTTGAAGACACAGATCTGATAGTAATTTTTAAATTAGATCGGAGTTTTGAGCAGGTGGTTGGCAGGTCATTCTCCAGTGCAGATGGAGTTAATGTCTTCTACTCACGGGACACTATTTTTGCAGTTGTCTCAGAGTAGCACGAAACCTGGTGGTTGTTTCTGATAGATCACTTGTTTGCTTGGATTTGGGGAGTTCAGGTTTCTTTTTTTCACTTGCTTCCTTTAGGGCTTATGGTAGAAAAGACTTCAGCTATAAACTTGCTATTTCTTGGTACATCTGCACAATGTATTATTAGATTCAAAAGCTAAATTAAAAATGAGGGGGGAAAATGTTCAAGAGAAATGCTTTTTTTTATATTTTTCTTAAAATTATAAAATCAGTTTCTCTTAATGCAAAAGATTTTCTTTAGCCTAGAAGTTTTACTTCATAGTTATTTTGTCCTTTAAATTATTTTTAAATGCGAACTTTATTTTCAAAATAAAACCCAAATGTTTTGATTTGGAAATGACAAAATAAGCTCTAAATTTGATTTACTTTTATACCTAAAGCTATTTTTCAGATTCACAGTTTCGGAAAATAATTATTATTTCTCTGAAAATGTTAATGTGACTTTAGTAGTTGTGTAAAATGCCTTTTTCATGCCTTTCCCTCACATCTCCAACATAACTGCAGATACATCTAGAAGTGGGGCATTGATTCTTATTTTCTGTCTGCATAAGGCTTGTAAAATGCACGTTTCCTAATATGCAAGGAATCATCATGGAAATTGTCCTGACAGGTATCAGTTTAAAATTATTTTCTCTTTGTTGTGTAATTTATACCATATACCTAAATTCTATGTCCTGTTTTATCTCCTCCGTTTGTTTTCATTTTGTTTGACACAATTATCTTTCAGACTTACCTATTTAAAAATAACTGAGTTTTCGAAACTCCGTTTTTGTCATATTTTTCTCCTGTATTTGTAACATTTTTATATACATATATACACACACATATACTATAAACCTCGATGGTGTCGAGCAATACTTGGACTGTCAGAATTTCAAAATACTGCCTTATTTATTTGAAATCATTGATAATTGAAGGAAACAGCTCCCCTATGTGTAAGATCATGCCTCTCCTTTATGCTTTTTCTAACATAACTACTTCAATATAAAAGATACGCAGTTAGAATGCCTCTGGTTTGCTTTCAAACTGCATTGGTTTAGCTTTATATTGTAATCTAAGCTCTAGTCTCTGTATATTTGTCTCTGTGCCTCTATATAGCTGTAGTTTTAAAAAAAGACTAGGAAATATGAAAATTAAAATTAAGATACCTTATAAGGACTTAACCTTCAGTTCTTTGAAATTATCTCGTAACTCAAAAATACATTCATAGGTGTGCTACGTATACCTAAAAGTATATAGCTGGGATATAGACATTGCAGGGTGTTTTAAATAATGCTATGAAACGACAGATGAAAAGTTTAATTTTTTTTTAAATTTTCACAGTTCTGTGTAGACACTTGTGTGTTACATTATTTTCATAGCATTCCTGATTATAATTCAGATGAGGGATTGCACTTTTATTGTTATAGAAACACTTCGGGTTTTTTATAAAACTGCTCGATCAGATAGAAACAAGCACATCATAATAATAAATTGTGCTGTGAATCCGAGAATTAAAGGCAGCAGTTACCCTCCCAACGTGTGTCACTTCGTTGACTGACTTTGGCTTTAAAAAGTTGCAGCTTCAAAAGAAGGCTTTTCTTGTGACTAGTACGTGCATCAGGTTTTAGTCTTGCGTGGCTTATATGGGATTCTCTAGTGGATTACGAGAGGAGATCTCTTGCTGTAACCTTTTTGTTGGTAGATCTTGTAAGGTCTTTCTCCTCTCTTTCTGGCTGCCTATCTTTACAAAACTGGTAGGAAAATATTACTTTTAAAAACTCTTTGGCTGTGTCAAATCTGGTCAAACCAGTTGGACAGTTTTCAAAAGTTCTTGCAGAGTTGGACACTCAGAGACACACATAAACTTTCTTGCATTGGAAATCAATAAAAACAGCAATAGCCACCAACTTTATTTCCTAAAATCCGGTAAATGCCATAAAGCTGTATGAACAGAACTCCAGTTATGAGGCTGAAAAATGTGGTGACAGACTTTTCTGTTCCAACAGCTTTCGGTGGGATGCTCTTATTAAGGCCCTCTGCCTCCTTGTCATGACAACATCTGCTTACTGTGCTTGAGAAACCTGTCATGGTCTTGAACCACCATTTCACACAGTTCTACAAGGTGCTAATTTATTTTCTCCCCTATTCTTTTTCTTTCATGTATTTGACAATGTGACAAGTGGCTTTGATGGTTTGGACACTTCAGGAATGGGGCTTATAAGGTGAGGAAAGTCTCAACTGTCTTCTGTCCAGCATTCCTGGCAATCAAGATTGATTTCTTTTAATACAAGTTTGAAATTCAACTGCCAATATTTTATCTTGAGGCTTAGGAGATTCTGGAGACTCAAGAGATTATTCTAATTTTATCTCAAATTTGTTTTGGAGCTGTAACACCACCCCTGGAGGTATTGAAAAGACACGTAGATGTGGTGCTTAGGGACATGGTTTAGTGGTGAACTTGGAAGTGCTGGGTTAACGGTTGGACTTGATGATCTTAAGAATCTTTTCCAACCTGAACAATTCTATGATCCTATATAAGGAACCCTCCTTAGTTAGCAAAGACCTTAGAGACGTGTGCCAGCAGGCCAGCTGCGTTCAATGCAGGTTTCAGTGATGTTCCACCAACCTTCATTTAACGTTTGTGGTTCTGTGCCCAGAATATGTTGTCAGGGTATTAATTCACAGCATTTCTGGGGAACAGCATCCTGGGTGGGCCGTAGAAGGAAGAGATAGAACTAGTCATTAATTAAATTCACCCTTCTGCAGACAGCCCTAGCCTCGATGGACCTATCTCTTAGTGAACAAACAGCAAAGAAAATACTGATTTATGAAAGTTAATCCAGCCAGCCAGACACTGATGTGTTATTCACCAGAATGGCTCCTCCCTGGAGCTTTGCATGACAGACATGTTTGGGAAGAAGAGAGGGCAGCCCTCCTTTGCTGGAGTTGTTTCTGTTTCCAAAAGTCCACTTCATATCCCACGTTTAAAGTTTGCTGTGACATAAATAGTACTGCAATGAGAGACAACCAGGCAAGCTGAAGACCTGAGTCTTGAGTACTGATGTCTTGTTAACAGCACTCCTCCATATCATAGTTTTCTAACCAAAGTTTGCTTACAACAGTGTACTTTTTTTTACTTACTTGCACTAAAAATAGATCTTGTTAAGGTTAGTTCTAATATTAAACTTTGTTTCTTGAGCTCAGTGCTAGTTATAGGATACATATTTCAAATTAGGCCTATAAAATACATCATCCTCCAGTAAGCACAGCTCTATTCAAAGGGCTTTTTCTTTATAACTTGGCTCAGCTGACCATAGAAAGGGAGAATAGGGGAGGCTTACAGATGGCAATAGCAGAAGAAACCAAAAATAAAGCTGCAGGATGATAGTATTGTTGTTAAGCATTTCAGCAGT
>NW_010399352.1:0-4135 GCF_000710305.1 Buceros rhinoceros silvestris | reverse complement strand
CAGCAGGAACTTCTGTATTTTTACCAACTGCTTCTTGAATGTGCTGGGGAACCTGGAGCAGGCACTAACTTACTCAAAACACTGTAGCTCCAATTTTAGAAACTGATCATTGAACATATAGATCATCGTATACAATGACAAAGACACAATGATGTTTCAGGCTTTTTTTGTGGTGCCGCTGGCATACGTAGAGTAACTGTCATATTATCCAGCTCAACTGAATGGAACCGAGTCTTTTAGAGCATTGCTTCACCCACAGCACTTGTAGTCTTTAGAGTCCTGCTCTGCAGCTGTAATGTTCTACACAAAACCCAAGCTGTTAGTGGAATCTCATTCTTAAATTTGCCATTTTTTAGTTTACCATTTCGTACTGTAACTCCTGCACTAGTGGTTGTCCATTTTTTGTTTGTCACTTTCTTCTAGGCTATCTTCACATCGTTTTTTCACGTGGTACTGTATGGCAGCCTGGCTGGCCCAGCCTTTAAGCCTTGGAAATGTCCTTCATGAATTTGACCATATTTAGACCCTGAGGTATTTTCTTGCAGATTTTTGTTCCAAGTCTGTCCGCAGTCATTGCCAAACTGCCCTTACCAAATGACTTGTGTCCTCATCTGCTCTGAAACTTTTTGCTTCTCCTTCACTGATCAAATGCTATTGACCATTAAATACCATTTTGGACTTGAATTCTGTTTTATTTTTGTGAAGAAGTGCTACAAAGCAATGATTTTTAAACGCTAATTTATTTTAGTTTTGTATTTAATGTAAGTACAGTCTTCTAAAATTACAGATTGTTTTCTTAATTCTAATGATAGGAATCACAGAATTGCCCACGAAACTTACAGAAGGTGCTCTATTTCAAATTCAAAATTGCTGTTTGAATTATACTGAGTATGACTGAAATACTTCCAGAACATTTTAATTACTCCTAAATGATAGGAAAATATTTTCTTAAAATACAACTTTAAAAATCTACAGAAATAGTTGTGGAATTCTGAATGCTTAATTAATCCTTCTATTCCTGGCTTTTTGCAAAAGTATAAAAAAAACCCCACTGACTTGTTCTACTTAAAACTGCTGATGTAATTCACATTAAACAGATTATATACAAATTTGGTGACACTGCATTTCAAAGCCTATGATAAAACTAAAATGTGGATAAAGCAGATAACTCTTAAAAAGTTCAGAGAACTAAGTTTTGCAATGAATGCTGGAGACACGGCTTTGTCTGACACAGGATTCTTCAGCTTCGCTGGCTGTATCCCTATTGAACGGTTACACTGGCTGTTGAGCCCTTCTTGCCCCGGGAGGCCTTTACTACCTCTTGGCTGTGTTCTCCCAGTCAGTAGAGCAGCAATGCAGCAAGGGGGTTTTGCTATCCAGCTCCCAGCCAAAGTATGGCACGCTCACGTTTTTGAGTTTCCAAAGACTTAAGACCAACATTTTCGTAACTTGATTAATATTAATGGGGTGATGATACCGGTTTCAAACTTGTTTGGCGTAGAACACAGTTTCTTATACTCATTCTGAATGAACACCAGCAATTGAATCCGTCAGTATTAATAAATATTAAACCAGACCACTACATAAATTCCCTGTTTTAGCTACGTTAATAATTCAACTGAAGTCTAAAAGGATGGCTGTCCTTACAAGCTGAAAGAATACAAACCTTTATAGAAGAAGCAATGACAGTTCATCTAAGCTTACCTATTTACATGTTTTTTGAATCTTTCTTACAGGAAAATTTCACACCAGTAACAGAATACCACTCTCATCCAGACCTCTTGGGAGTCCTTTTCCTTGCTCGGTTTTGGTTTAGATACTCTTTTGATGGATTCATAGGGAACGTCTGTTGTTCCTCTGTCAACATTGCCCCCAAACCATAAGCACAGGCATGTGTGTCCAATAGAAGAGGGATTTTGAAACTGTTAAGGACAAGGCTAGTCACAGGAACATTGTTCCTCTCAGAAGATCCTTAAGCACTCTCTGATGACCACTAAAATGGATTCCTTATGCACATATATGCCTTTGTAGTCGGAGCGAATAGTGAAACAAACTGTACCTCACTGGTGGTTTGAACAAGTGGGTTTGCAGTTAGTGCCCTCCACTTTATTTTTTTTCTTGGAAACACTTTCCTCTTTGTCTGTCTTCGTTAGATTCATGAGTTCATATACTGCAATACTGATTCCCTTTTTCCCCAAGGTTTTGAGCTTCTAAGGTCCCTTTTGACACTTTAATAAGTTTAGATGACAAAACGTAGTGCTTCTTGCTCAGTGTAAACCATTTGCTTTCTCGCTGTTGTTTCACCATCTTTCAAGGAAACCACCACAGACTGGATGTGTAAGACACTCTTCCCAGGTTTTATTGCAGTTATTCACTATGATGAAATCATAACTACGTCACCTTCCCAGACTTCTTGCTCAAATTCCAAAGGTCTTTATCTTGAATTCTTCTGATCTTTTTAATCATTGTTTCCGTAAACAGTTCTATTATTTCTTTCACATCAGTTCACCCAGACACAATTCAGAGCCGTTCCTCACTAGAAACCAATCAATCCTGATAAATACTGCCCTTCCTAAGCAGCACGGCCAGCCAAAATAACCTATCTTTTCCCAGTTAGGATAGGAAATTGTAAGGAAATAAGAGTCCTTTGATGCAATCAAATCTGCTTTCAGGATCCTGTCTTCTCAAGCATGGAATAATTCAAAGCACAAGAATATCTTCTTGCTTCAGCCTATTTTAGCCAGCACCCGGTAAAAAAAAAAAGCCTCTGACTTCCCTGGGCACGCTCTAGAGCTGCTTGGGGTCTTGGTATTATGTTGTTCCTGAGCTCTGCCTTCGTATTCTTTGAACAGTCTCCTATGCAAAAAGTTCTCTGCCCACAGTGTTCAAACTGCTGAGCAACCTTCACTACCTTTAGTTTGTAAAGGAAACATTTGCTTAGTATTCTCCTGCAGCCCTGTTTGTTGAAAAATGGTGATTAAGTCCTACAATTTCTAATCAAACCTGCAAACACTATATGAAGGACTATGTCAGGAGGATGTGGGGGAAGATCACCTCTACTTGTTCTAGATAAGACCTATGTATTCTCAAAATAAGAAACATTTCCTGCTCTTAAATTACATATACTAAAATTTTATTCAAACTCATTTTTCCAAGTGTATCTAAGACAGCTAGTGGCAGGTCTTGGTGAAATGCCATTTCCCCTCAATATTTGAAAACATAGAAGTCTCAACAATTTTGTCCCTGCTTTGTATAAAAAAAAAAATGAAGCATTAAAAAGAAAATATTGATATTTTTCTATTGCAAAGTCATGATTAAGGCTAATGTGAGACTGTATCATAGATTTTGAATCAAGTCGTAAAATATTCCAGGCATTGATTCCCAGTTAATCCAAAGTCAATTGGGATGTCTGGGAGAAGGTATAAATTTCAGAATTGATTTGAGTAATAAACCACTGAAAAAATTCCTTCAAAGAGTAAAGTATTTAGCCTTCTAAATCAGTGTCACACAATTTGGTAATAACAGTTGCCTACTAAGTGGTAACTACCAGTGTGATTTAGCACTCTCCTAATTATTTTGTATGATTTCTATATATGATCTGTGAAAGCAGCTGCGACAGAATCTAGAAAGTCATCCAGATTCTGTCTTTAACTGACGAACAGACTGAAGCCAGTGCTTTTATTTGGACTAACAAATGAGAGACCTGGATATATACAACGCTGCCTGCAAAACCGCAGTTATTATTGCCTAAGGCTACTGATGTCGGGAATCATTTCCTCCGTCTTGGGGAGCTGCAGTACCTCCCAGCCCGGGGAGCGACGAGGAAACACGGCGGGCTCGCCCGACCGTCCTGCGCAGACATGTACAGGTAAGTATCGAGGAACTTGCTCGCAGTGTAGGAAATCGCACTACGCGTCTCCCACGCCGGGCGAGCTGCAAGCCCAGCGGGGCGGCCAGGAGCTGCCTCGGCTATGTTCCTGTGCTTGGGTTTGACACTCACCTGCTCGGAAGGGGTTAAAAACAACACGATTTTTAAAAGAAAGAGGGAACATAGGAATGTTTGACACTTCTGTTACTTCCGGCTGTCAGAGCCTCCGTCGTGGCAGCTGCCGGCGTTCCCTCCGCCGGCGAACTA
>NW_010399351.1:2443-6051 GCF_000710305.1 Buceros rhinoceros silvestris | reverse complement strand
TCCCTTCCCTTCCCTTCCCTTCCCTTTCCTCTTTCAAGCTCCAAGAGAATTATTTTTCTATTACACAGTTTCTCAACTGTTACTGCAATTACGCTGCCTTCTTCTCACTAATTTTCAGGCTGCTTTGGCATACTAGGTATACCTGTACAAAATCTGACATAAGGGGGTTGAAGTTTCAACCTAGAACTGAAGTTAGCGCTGCAAAATCAGTCTTCTAAGTGGATGTTGAGAACACGAAAGTAAATCTATGGGCTGGATGATAATGTGTGTTTCTCCCCCGCTCCTTTCCTGTGTTGGTCCAGTTCTACTCATGGGAAAGAGATTAGAAAGGTGTGCAGGGTTCTCATGAATGGTTTCGCAGCAGAGGAAACTCTCAAGCAAAGCATGAATAACGTGTTCTCTAAGCTTTCAGCCAGCACTGATGTAATGACCCTATCCCGTAACACAAATCAGTAAATTTATTCCCCACTTTGCCTGTTAAAGGCATTTGTTCTCATTTAGGTTCTTTGGGAAGAGCCATGAACTAGTCCCCCCCAAAAAATCCTAGCCCTCGCTTCAGGAAAAAACAAACCCACAAAATTTGTCAGTACCATCTCCTTTTATTAACAGAGCCTTGACATGGAACAGTTTTCTGGCCAGGCATTTTTCACACCCCAATAGGCTCAAATAAAAAAATTATTGCCAGCACAGTTATTCAAATGTAAGATGTAACACTACAGCACTTGCCTAGCTTGATTTTTTAATGTCAGCTCCGATGTGTCTGACACATGCAAAACATAAATGAATATCTATATTTCTTTGGAATTAAAGGTTCCCTGACAGCTCACAGAGTGGAGCATACGGCACTCCCGATGGGTCGTCAGTGTGGACTGGCAGTATTTTCACCTCCCTCATTCTTCCCCAGCCAGCTTTACTAGTGGGAGCCAAAAGACTCTCCCCACTAACCTCAAGGGCAATTGTTTCAAAATATTTGACATAAACCAGTCTATGCTATATTTGCTAATTGCATTTGTCAATCTCCCTTGCCAAAGTTTCAAGCAACAGAACCATTGGCAATGAATGTGGAGATCTATGTATTTGGGTAGAGGGAATGCTTTGTACTGTGCATGAGCTAAGGGTTATAAATGCAAAATTATTCCTTGTTTCATAGAATTGGTCTGTAGATCTGCCTCAGCCCACACAGTGTCAAAATTGGCACCTTTCTCCTTTTTAAAATAACTTTTTCTAATGTATTTCTACTCAGCTTCTTTCCCCGCCTCCTAATCTCTTTGTTCAGTATTTCCTCACAACGCAGAATCATCACACCATTCATATGCATCAATCTGTCTGCCACTCACAGACTTTGCTGGGTCTGCCTCATCAAGTGCAGTCACTAAATTTGTATCTTTTTTCAAGTCAGTAATTGCCTTCAGCTTCATGCTGTCATTTTTGCTTGTGTTGATGACTATTAGATTTTGGTCTACTGTTTCAGAAGTCTGGTCTGGGTTCCTTGAATCATGAAAACTTCATCTCTGCCATTGATTTACTGCCCCATCTTGTATGAAGCTGATGAAATTATCTTTATTCAAAATTATATTTTTATTTCTCTAATTTCAGGGCCACAAAAATGATCAGAGGGTTCGAGCACCTCTGCTATGAGGATGAGCTGAGAGAGCTGGGGTTGTTCATCCTGGAGAAGAGAAGGCTCTGGGGAGGCATTGTTGCGGCCTTCCAGTACTTAAAGGGGGCTTATAAGAAAGATGGAGGAAAAACTTTTTAGCAGGGCATGTAGAAATAGGACAAAGGATTATGGTTTTAAACTAAAAGAGAGTAGATTCAGACTAGATTTAAGGAAGAAATTTTTTACAGTAAGTGTGAGGAAACACTGGAACAGGTTCTCCAGAGAGGTGGTAAATGTCCCTGGAAAAATTTCAGGTCAGGTTGAACCGAGTTCTGAGCAACCTGATCTAGCTGAAGATGTCCCTGATCACCTCGGGGGGGCGGGAGGGTTGGACTAGATGACCTTTGAAGGCCTCTTCCAACCCAAACCAGTCTGTGATTTTATGATTCTGTTCTATGATTCTCTGATCTTCATGCACATATAATTTGCTGTTCATCATGAGAAAAGTGATGTATCTAGCACATTGTAATCGTGCCCAGATTCCAAGGACAGGATTTATTTCCTCCAGCTTCAGGGTGTGATTCAGTTTGAGATAAAACTACTGCTAACTTTACATGCCTACATGTAGGTGTCTACATGTGAGGCATGTCCAAGCTCTGATTACAGCTCACAGTCTAACTCAACTCACTTGTTCTCACACAAGCCTCCAGTGCTATCTGAGACACCCTTAAGCTTTCTCTCTGGCTTCCAGCCACAGGCCTTGAGCCTCTTGTCAATATAGAAAACAGAGTCTAGAGCAATCCAATTTATTCTAAACCCGCCTAAAGCCAGCAGATTGGCTGAGTTGCTTTTCAGGCTCCAGTGTAGTGATTAAATTTCCGTTGACTAAAGCAGGAGCTTAGGCACTTAACTCACATGTAGATACCTACATGGAGGCATCCAAATTTAAATGTCTTAATCTTCAGCTGACTTGCACCTTACAGACTCTGTTCAGTTGCCCAAACATATGGTGTGATTTACAATGTCCAAATCATCCACAAAAGGCTGACAGATATGACACGACCTACAGGAGCACTTCTCCGAGCCACATAGAATATCTTGGAGCATTGCAGATGGCACTAGAAACCTACATCAAGACAACTGAATGACTACATCTGCAATACAGATGGCTCAACAGAGCTGCTGGCTTAAGATCTACATCTGATAAGGAAAGTGGAATGAAAGGTGCATAGGAAAGTTCAGTGTGAAGAGGGCATGCTCAGAAAAATTGAAGAGGCTTTGGCCAGAAGCCCTTTGATTTATTTGTCATCAAAAAATTAACTACCAAGCCTAAGATAATTACCCAGAATGACTCCACAGTTAATACAAATATGAGTTCCTTCAGATGACAATTTATGTCACAGTGAGAGAGATGACTAAATTGGACAGGACAAATTGTGCTCTAGAGAGGTCTATCACTCTCTACAGATTGTGGAAGAAACCCAAATAATCATCTTAAATACCTAGTATTTAACAGGCTAATGCTGAACAAGGTTATATTCTGTCTTGCCTCTTACGATTTGATATTAATTACCCAATTCCCTAAATGTCAAATATGTGAAAATGCATTTCTGTAGGTGCAAATTTTAAGTACTTGTAGTAAGAACGAGTTTCTGTCAAGTGCTTTTATAACACCCATCATTGTAAGGTAGGTGGCCAACATCATGACTTTCCCCTTATAAATCCACTCTGAGTATCTATATCTGCATTCAATATCACTGGTTTTGCAAACATTAAGGCTACTCAGTCATGGAATCCTTTATTGTATGCTAAAGCTTTTCTTGTACAGGACTGAGCCATGAGGATTTGCATCCACCTAACTGGCCAAAAAGCCACAGGCATATACACGGGATATAGCAGACAGGGTAACATCCTGATAAAGACAAACCTTTGCACAAGAATGATGGATCTTTCTATTTTGCTGTAAATCACAGCCAAAGCTGCCCACCTTTCTCTAAATAGGATAGGG
>NW_010399351.1:0-2353 GCF_000710305.1 Buceros rhinoceros silvestris | reverse complement strand
GATAGGAAAAGATGAAGGACTTGTCTCACTAGGAAAGCCAGTATGAGTCACCTGCAGTCCGATAAGATATCCTGAATGTGCTACCAATCCTGACGATAAATCTACTGTCTACATTACGATAACAAAGAACAATATCCACTTGAGTGCAAGCTCCCAAGAAATTAAGTAGAATTCAGTTTCTTTGTGTGTAATGACAATTGCCTTCATTTTTTATTTTTTCCTTATTATTTTTTCAATTATTTTATATGCATGTGTCAGCATATGCATAAACAGTGCCTTAAATAATTTTCTTAAACAGCAGAGAATTAATAGATTTTTCAGGTTAAAATGGTGTTATTCAAAAGCAGTTAATGTGTATGATTTATCCATCACCTCTGTGTGAAGTCTTTGAAAAGGTTCTTTTGTTCTAAAGTTAGGGGGTGGAATAAGAACAACCACAATATTGCGTAGCAGTGAGATTTAAGGAGGAGAAATTCAAATGGCATTCATCTAGTCACACTCTACTAAGACGAACAAAGGGACTTCATCACTTCTATTTTCTGCATTGTGTTGTCAAAGGGCTAAGCCTAGAACAAACGTTCAATCCCAGATAAATTTTACCTAACCTTAAAAACCCAATAAAAGTTAGATGTCTAAAGGGGGAATTTTCATACCTAAAGCAGTTGTCTAGCCCAAGCTAATCATGTACATACTCTTTGCACAAACTGAGGAGAAAGAGATTTCTGGAGAGCAGAGCAATTCTCCTTGTGCTAAATTGAAGTTTTAGAAAAGCAGAATAGATCTCTGTTTTGTGCCTCTCTTTGTCACTTCCACAAGGACTACATGACTACTTTAATCTTGACGTCTAAGGTTCGGTTAAGCAAAGTTAAAAGAAAGAAGCTGCACTTAGACCAAGTGCATTTCCACCTTGTGGGAACTTTTCTCCTTCCCCAGAGATATTTGTACATATAGCTAAGATCACAGATAAAAGAAATCTAGCTACTTACATTTTTCCAAGGAAAAACTAACTTCAGGTAATTCAAATAATGTCAAACTCATAATTTGATTTGATTACCTGCACTGTTAGTTTGAAAGTTTAATCATTTGAACTCATTGATTCATTCTTGGTTGTGACCTCAATTTGATTATTGCTTTGTGCCACTTTTGATTAGCTCAGGGAAACTGCAATACATTTGGCTTAGCAACACATGTGAGGGTGTATTTGCTTGTTCATACTGTTTTACAAAGTTATTTAAAATATTAACAGTAGGCTTATCCATCTAAAATAACATATGAATTACAAATGCTGAGGGAATGCATTCCCTTATTTAAGAAATTTGCAAGTGACTTTGCCTTCATCCTAAAATAATTAATCATTATGTTCAAAACCTTAGAACTCCATGGATTACAGCTGACACATGTCACAGAACTGCAATGGGTTGTGGTCATTTCCCCATCCAAGCCTTCAGAGAGATAATCAACTGAGAAAAGGATCAGGAGAAGAACTGGTCAAAAAGAAAACAAAAAACTCCACCACCCCCCAAAAAATTCCTGCAAAGCAAGAAAGACTGAATAGATTACAAAAAAAAAAACCTATTCTCATCAATTTTGAAATGAACCTTAGGAACAAACTTATTTTAAAAACCTTTTCAACAAGAAGTCTCAATAAATTTTATCTAGGTTCTTGTTTTATTCTTGACATTCTTCTTTGTTTCATGTTAATTGCATGTTACAGAACCAATTGCAACTCTAGTACACACTGGAGATGGGTTACTCCCATGTCTTCGTGACAGTGATGTGTGATATGAAAGTGTACTCCATGCTGCACAGAGCTAACTGTAGGAAATGAAATCCCTTTAATCCTTTTCTCCTACCAATGCCAGTAAAGAATAAACTCTATTTATGGCACATCACCAAATATCTTTGGAAACAAAGGCGTTCTTCAGCATGAGACAGGCAGAAAAGGGAAGCCAGGTACAGCAAAGGGCAACTTCACTAGGCTCACTGAGCTGTGAAAAGCAGCAGAAAGGAAATAAGCTGACTGTCACTCTGATACACAAGGTTTCGTTTCAGCTTTGGAAAGCTGAAGGGTCACTGCTGTACTCACAAATGTCTGAAGAGATGATGGAGAAAAGGAAGTAGCGGCTCTGATTCAGCCAGTGCTTCTGGGTAAAACAAACAAGTTTTGGGGAACACAGTAAATAGAATACTCGTTATTCCTGTTTCAGATGAATAAGAGCCATGATAAAGTAATGAGGATTTACATCAGAGGATGCTTGAGACAGTGCCTCTTTGGGGCAGATCAGACAAGTAGTTCTCCACCTTTCTAGTTTTTTTCTTCTATTTCTTTCTTTTTGCCTTCTTCCCCCCACCC
>NW_010399350.1:64372-91393 GCF_000710305.1 Buceros rhinoceros silvestris | reverse complement strand
AAGTAAATGTGACTTTGAAAACCTGAGTAAATTACTGTAGAAGTGTAAATTTTCCCTAGGTAGGAATGCACCTATGGTTTTCTTTCAGCTCACCACCACTGCTCCACTGCTAACAAATCGGGGTGTCATCAACCAGTTGATGGGCTATTTCCCCTGCGCCATGAAGGACTATCAAAAAGCCATTGCCACTGACCCAAACTATGCACCAGCTTACCTCAATGCAGCAAATATCTACTTCCATAATCGACAGTTTTCACAGGTAGGTCTATAGTCTGTCATTATACTGACTTCAGAACATTTTTCCTTGAATAAATACTGTTGCTATAAAGCTGTCTTGAAGAATAATTAATGTAAAGCACTCCTACATTTAATTTCATGATCCTCTACCAGGAAATGAATAATCTGTAGTAATTATTAATAAATAATTATTACTACTATGTGTTTTATCATTGATGTGAATGAACTAAGATTCATGATAGCTAAGCTCCATATGACAAAAATTTGTGAATAATCAAGGTACCAAAATCCCCCTGGTGTTTGGCTGTGCCGCCAGCCTCACTCCCTACGTTAAATAACTTGCCCAGGTTCACTGCAGCTCTATGACTTCATATTTCTTCACATAGCACATGAAATGGACCACATAAGGAAAAGATGTAATGTTCCTTTATGTTTTTGTGAGTTAGATTCCTTGTTGCTCTTGAGCAGGAGCTAGATTTGGATCAGAAGTTCTTTAGGAGTCCAAGGTCTGCCCTGCATATATGGCTGCTTCTGTGATTATGTGATCTCTTGTCTTCTGCCTTTGGTATCATTCTTCAAAGACTGCTCCTGCATAGGCTGTTTTTCCTCTTTCCTGTGTTTCCATGGCTCCTCACTGTCTCAGAGGTTGTCAAATTATGAAGAAAGAAGTTCAAGAATAGGTGTTCCAGCTTATTTCTTCTGCTGTAATTACAGTTCAGCATGGTCTCTGATTCCTCTCTTTTGTAGGCCCACTGCTATTATTCCAAGGTCTTACAACTTGACCCAAGGAATGAATCTGCTGTTATGAATCGTGCTATTACAAACACATTACTCAACAATATTGAAGAAGCAGAAGAAGACTTTGAGAAGGCGGTTTGTCTCTGCCCATTCTCTGCAGCAGTGTATTTTAACCGGGCAAATTTCTACAATGGATTGAAGCAGTATGAACAAGCTGAGAGAGACATTTCAACAGGTGATCACAGAATTGGAATGGTTTGGGTTGGAAGGGACCTTAAAGATCACCTAGTTCCAACCCCCTGCTATGGGCAGGGGTACCTTCTGCTAGACAAGCCCTATCCAACCTGGCCTTGAACACTTCCAGGGGTGGGGCATCCACAACTTCTCTGGGCAACCTGTGTCAGTTTTTCACCACCCTCACAGTGAAGAATTTCTTCCTTATCTCATCTAAACCTCCCCTCTTTCAGTTTAAATCCATTACCCCTTGTCCTATCACTTCGCTCCCTGATGAAGGGTCCCTCCCCATCCTTCCTACAGCCCCCTTTAGGTACTTGAAGGCAACTATAATTTCTCCCCAGCGTCTCTTTTCCAGGCTGAACATGCCCAGCTTGCTCAGCCTGTCCTCATTTCATCTACCTGTTGTGATTACGTTTGGTAGAATATTAGCAATTTTGTTCACAAATTACTTGACTTTATTTCATGATTCGGAAAGGACGTATGTGTTTTTGCTGGTCTATTTTCTACCTAATTTCATCAGATATGTGATTAAAGAGAGCAAGTTAAAGTAAATGTGCTAATTAATTGTGGGTTTTTTCCATTCTCTTTATAATTTTGTAATCATGATTTTTAAATGCCTAACATCCTATTTCTTGTTTTTACAGCGCTGTCAATTCAGCCTAATGATGCCTTGATGTACAAATTTAGAGCTGACATTCGTGGTAAATTGGGTTTTCTTAAAGAGGCTATAGAAGACTACAAACAAGCCATGGCCATCCAGGAACAGAGTGAGGTCAAGTGAAAAGGCACCAGTTCTCCTACTGCGGGGCTTCTGTTCATGATTTCTCAGACCTCTAATGTAAAAAAAGTCCAACGTACAACAAAAATTTCTCACACAGCTTCATTTTTATCTGTGTATAGATCTTATACTTATAGATCCTATATTATCTAATTCACACATTTTTTTTCTAAATAATGTAATTTCCTTGATTGTGCAAGCCAGAGTTATTTAAGAATAAATGACTGAGATTGAGATAATTGATTGTGTTGTGTGCAAAATGAAGGGCGGAAGGAATTTGTAGGCAAAAGGCCTTGACCTTACTGGTTACAGAAGGACAAGACTATACTCCCCCTTCCCCCCTGATATGCAAGTCAAAAGATGACTCTGTAATGCAGTGTGACGTTAAGCCCAGGAGATGGCACTCTACGATCTCGAGTGGAGCTCGGCATGGTGAGTTCTCCATGTTCCGCTGACAGGGAACCTCACCTACTTACTCCTGTACAGTTCTTAGTTCCTTGGTACAGGAGCCTAAATGACAGCTCCAAATAAGCGAGGAGTGAAACCCTCAAGGAAAGCTCTAAATATAATAGGGATAACGAGTACAGCAGTAGTAACGGCAACACAGGCAGCTGCTTGCACGTCGTGGTGGTTTTAGGTGTTAAGGATGGTTCCTCTAAGGGAGGAGGACAAATCCCAGTTTGCCTTCGCCGGGAGGGAACACACTACCCCTGACCCTGAACCCCGGTTTCTAAACTGAGGCCAGCTCTGTGTTTTCTTACAAGACAATGAAGTGGATTCCTTTGATGTTTCCCCTGGCAATAGTGATGATGAGGACCTGGACTACCATGTGGTGGTGGTAGGATTCATCTGTATGATGAACTGGCATGTTTCTACCACTGATGACATCATGGGGTGGGCAATTGGAACAGCACTGCGTTCCACAGGAAACTGCCCAAAATGTTGCTTGGCAAAAGACTCAGAAGCAATTGCTGATGCTGGGGAAAGGTTTGATCTATTCGTATTTTCTTCACTGAAGGTTGTCGTTATGATTTTTCTTGGAATTTGGTTTGTAATGGGCTGTAGTAGGCGTGTGGAAGTGAAATCTGTGTTGCAACCCTTGAAACCTGTTCATGTGTTGGATGTTGGAATAATTCAGGAACGATGATCCACTATGAGCATTAAACCTCACTGGCACTGCTCTCCCTTTTAACTTGGGAGGCACGAGGTGACTGTGCCGCCACTCCAAGGAAACCAGTGGAGTTGTGACTGAAGTCTTGGGGTGGATTGTGGCAGGTGCGGCCACCCTGATAAGGACCAGAAACACCTGATGCAGATCAGCTGGATGCCTTAGAGCTCTTACTTGGCACTTCACATCCAAGCTCATTAGCCTTCCTCTGTCTCCTGTTTGCCCCCAGCTAATCAGAATGACCCCAGTTCACACCCCATTAGGGTATAAAGGAGCCCTGCTGAGAACTGAATGGAGTCGGTCCTCAGGTTTTGCAGTCGGGGACTTACCCTTTGGACCAAGACACTCTCCAAGGAAATTTCCTGGAATTGCATGAGCCCTCACTGCCCATGCCCTCCCCCGGTTCAGTGAGAGAATTATTTCTTCAGGATATCCTTGAGTAAATCCTCACCCCCTTTTGGGTGAGTGACCCCTTCATTTTGGTACCCTCGAGGGGGAGATTTTCACTTGTCTGAGTGAGTGTGTGCACATTTTGGTTCCTCTTCCGTAGAGAGTGTTCCTTAGACTAAGTTCAGGAATTTGTTGTATAGTACTATAGTCCTGACTGACATCCAAACTTGTCACTAACTTTGGTCTGTCAGAGTGCTGGGCAACTTTGACTGTAATAAACCCCCAACTTGTGAGTAGCTGCTGCTGTTTGTTTTTTGCATCGGTGACAGCCTGGTGGCTCGGAGGTTATCCCCCAGGTAGAAGGCAGGCACAGACCCAAATCAAGATTTGTTGCAGTTGCTGGTGACCATATAACTCTTATTCCCCCATGTCTCACGTGTTTTTGTGGCTGGTCCAGAGTGTCTCCATGCAGCGCTCCCAGATGCACCTGGCTGGCAGCCTGCTCCTTGCACCCTCTCTGCAGAGCCCTTCTAGGAGGCTCCAGTGAAAGCCTCCAGGCACAGCCCCGTGGCATTCACAGGAATATCAGGAGAAATATTTCAAACAGGCTGTGAAAGTTATGTTACCAGAGACTATTTAAGTGCTTGTGAAAACGTGTGAGCGGTATTTCCCCCAGAGTGTGATCTTTTGGGACACAGATTTCTCTTTTCTGTATGCACATAGGGATCCTATTGCAACTACTGCCTGGCTTTGGGAGCTGCTGGAATACAAACGGTGATGATAATACCTGCAATCAAAGGCCTGATGAAAACGTTTATTCATAGTATATGTTGTAGGAATAGTTTCTGTTTTGTTTCTATATGGAATTGCTCACTAGGTGTCCTCACAGGATCAGAACTCACTGAAAAGCTTTTATAACCGTTTGGAAATGGTTCTGTTTGCCCAACCCTGAATGATGATGAGCTATAAAGGGAAACTAATGATGTCTGTCTATCTATGACTCAGCTGGGAGATTAAAGCAGACAGATGGAGATGGCCAACTCTACATCCATTTTTATACTTCAGGTTTAAAACAGTTTTTGCAGGCTTTGTACAGAATCCATTTGGGATGCTGAGCTAATACAAATAATAAGTTAAAATGTAAGTAAAAGTTGATGTAATAATTTTCTGAGAGGAGAGAAAGAAGTCTGGAGCACTTAACAGTACGCAAACAAGGGCTTAAGAATTTGAAAGCCTTACAGTGGCATGACTGTGCTGCAGATAATCACGTAGGATACAAGAGTGATGGAGGTAGCCTGAAATTAAACTCGTTAGTTCTCCAGAAAAATGTTTTCTGTTCCTCAGGCGTAAGTGCAGGAGATTTACGTGATATTGAATAATGGTTCCTGTGTATCTGTGTCTTCTGATTATTGATTATTGCCATCAGTAGAGCTTAAGACAGTTATTTACTCGATTTGATATTATCAGTTGTCCTTCTTGGGATGCTTGTAACTGTCTTTTCTAAACTAGTTTGTGAACTTTTTTTTTTCCAATTATAACACCAAACTTGACCACGTAGGCCATAGATGTTTAAGAAAAAATTAGAAGCAAGTCCTGAGCAGTGATAACTGCACACCTAGAGCTGCTGCTTTTGGAAAGCGTGGAATGTACCTCAGGCAGATTTTCAGCTCCAGCTTGCTGCATCTAAAGGTTAATTTGATCCTCATGCTGAACAGTTCCTTTTCCCCGGCTCAGGACCTAGGAAAAGGGTTGCTATGGAGCTGTTAGACTGGCTCAGTACTACACAAATTAATTTATTGTTTTCCCATTTATTTGCATTTCTAAAACAGGGACCCAAACTGCGTGTCGAATGACTGCTTTTTGCTGGGGATCATGTATCCAGAATAGAGTGAAGAGTAATGGAGTAGAATTGCCTTTACTCATGTTGTTAATTATTGAAACCAATCAAATTGTTTTGACAGTTACTCCCTAGAAGTGTCATTAGGAAAATGTAACATGTTTTAATGGAACAGAAGTCTGACAGAGCGGACTAGTAAATCAATTTGGCCTCCGATTGATGTAACTAGACCAAAGATGGTTTTGGCTGGGAAAAAAAGACAGAAAATGATGGAAAACACAAATGAGCAAGTATTTTGAAATTTTTCTGGTAAGAGTTCATTCACAAGTATGTCTGATGTAAAAACACCTGGGAAGTTAAAGCAGTTATGTAAAGTCCTGTGCAGAAATAAGGTGGTGAACGGAGACATGTACTTCTTGGAAACTGTACTCACTGAAAAGTATCAGGATGTCAAGTGAAATATCAGTATCTCGAAAGTAGTTAGTTATGCTAAAGTAAAACTAGAATTCATAATGCCTGATAATAAAAAATAGTGAATATGAGTAAAAGGGAAAAGCAGTGGCAAATCTGAGCTGTAAATACTGAAATACCTTTAACACAGGCCGTACGACCTGTGTTTCTCAGCAGTGAAGTTTTTAGATGCTGTTACAGCCTGTGTGCAGCCTATTTGTTGGCATAGAGATGGAACTGATTCATATTTTGATGGATTCCAGTTTCCTGTCGCTAAGGTTTCCTGATTGGCTTAATTTGGAGGTCAAACACTGAAGATACAGCCTTAAAAAAAAAAAAGTAAAAGCAAGCTGGAAGCAGATGAAGACAAGAAAGAGCAAGTCTGTTATTTGGGCAGCCCTGGCATGAGGCAAGGACAAGACCTAATCTCTGATATTTTCCGTTTTTCTGTGACTTGTGAATCATCTATGTAAATTTTATTTATAGCTACTAGGCAAATAATTTTTAACGGAGAGCCGTTGGTTGGTCCCTCAAGTTGTTCCAGACAGGCCTCAAAGACATTCGAGCCTGTGGCTGGCAAAATGATAAACAATGATTGCTTAAAATTATATTTAGAAATTAGCTTTGTGCTGTATGTTGTCTAGCGCTACTTACTGACTGTCTGGGCAACATCCTTTACATCTTCTGTAACCCAGTGAATCACAGCATGTCATTAACTGTGTTGGCCCTCACCATCGCTCCTCTCCTAAATGTTTTGTGCTATGTGGCAGGTATAACACTGCTGCGATGTTTAAGTATTTCTGTGTTGCTGCTACACTGAATCCACCCTTGTTTTTTGGTGTATTTTTCTATAGAAGACAAGGAAATCTAGAGCATGGCATTGCTGTGTGTTTCACACATAGCTCAGGCAGGGCAGAGGAGAGGAAGACGGTGATGAAGGCACCATTCTAGCTATTTCAGTGTAGATTTTTCCTTCAGTATTGAGAGGAAACAGGGAAATTCCTCACTAGCCAGGGCACATGAAGTATGTTAAAGATATGGATATGAAGTATGTTAAATCTATATCTATAGTATGCTAAATCTATATCTATAGATATAGATATGAAGTATGTTAAAGATGTTCCAGATATAGAGATGAGCTGAATTTAAGAAAAGATGGGAAATGGATATGTGTACATATATATACACATATATGTAACATAGTTCTATAAAATGAATGTATAAATGAGACATGTATACATAATAATTATGTTTATAAAGTATTCGCACTAAGGGATAATGATAAAGAGGGTCAGCTCAAATACTTTCCATTAAAAAAAACCCCATCTCATTAGTTTCTGAAAATTTTCTGAAGGGAGGAAACTATGTACATCAAGTCATTAGGATTAGATAGTGACACATAGATCTTTTCATCTGTAGGATCAGGAAACTCAGCTGAGAGCACAAAAGAGCAAAGTATTTTTTGCCCAGGTAGTTCTTTCCCTCTCAGGAAAGCTTTAATCCTGTGCTTAAGTGCCTGGGAAGTCTTTGAGATCTGTCTGATGATGATGCATTTTCTGATTATATTATAGCACAGAATAAACACAGTGAAATTCAGCTTTGCTGTGGAGAAGAGGCTTCCTAATTGAGTTATTAGAAACACTAAAAATCCACAATTAGATAAAACATGGTTATTCAGTAACACTTCCCGAAGCCTTAATGCACCCTGTCAAAAAATTTCTAACTTTTATTCCAGTTTTGTGTTCAAAATCAAGAAAAGTGACCCAGTGATAAGCAGCAGAAAAATGGAAAGCCCATCAGTATGGGCATATCTACACGAACAGAGGAATCGGTTAAGTGAAAATAGAAGGATATTATGTGCATGTGCGAATGGAGAATTTTGGGAGGCGAGTGGTTTAGTCTGCAAAGCCAGCAAAGGCATTCGTGGCTGGAAACTGCCCTTTTGCCATAACTCTGCATGTAAGACTTTAGGAGAAGGATGAAGTAACTTTCACGAGGCTTTCAAATCTAACGGAAATTCCTCTATATCAACAATTCCTAGCTGGAGCAGTGTGAATATGAATGGGTATATCCTGAAGCACTTCTGTAAGACATGGGAAGAGACTTCTTTTGGTATCTCTAGGGGAACCAATTGCTGGAATAGAAATTGTGTCTTGATGTACTTGGTGGTAATTCTTGCTTCTTTTTCTGTGGGGTTTTTTTTTGCCATCTTTTAAATAGTAAGATTGGAAGTGACACACCACTCAGCTGATAAAAAAAATCGATGCAAGAATTGAATTTATAACTCTCATCTGGGATTGCTTTATGTGCGTTCAGCCTTACAACCTACTCAACAGTTGTGTTTTAAACCCTCTTAGATGTTTAATTTTATTAATGAGTTTTCCTATGAACGCTTTTAAAGCTGTTTTTTTTGAAGTAAGACAGCCCTACAGAGAGACCCAAGGCTCTCCGTGATTTACACAGGTAATCTTCTTTCTAAGATACCGTCCCTGTCCATTCCTTACTCAGCTGATGTTGTGTCACAGGCAGATGGGTTAAGAAAATAATTTCGTACTATAAATGACCCCAGTCTGAATACTCCACTGGAGCAAATTTTCAAAAATTAGCCTTTCACTTCATTGTGAAGATGATGATGATGGCCCACTGATGCTTTGGTTGCGCTGAGATCAGGCTCTGTCTATTGGGATCTAGGGGTAGTGATGTAGAGCAAACAGAAGAGAGTGGTAATTCTTGTTGACTTCTGTTGATTTTTTTTCTGGGTTCAGAACAATCCACATGAGATAGTGACTTAGAGTTTGTTCTGCAAATTGATGCCTTTTGATGCAATAAAATGTTAGAACTTTTATTCTCTGAAGTTTAAAAGGGGAAGTTACTTAAAGAGAAAAATGACAAGGATATTCCTGCCACTCAGATTCTGGTTAGTTTACTCACTAGCACATTTTCTGCAATAAACCACAGAACATGCAATATTCTGCACATTGCAGTGATTATTGTACTAATGCTGGCTACCTTATTATCCTATAATCTTCCCTAAATAATTTGATTTTATACTTGGCTGGTTTACCTCAGCCAATTAAGTAAATGCGCTCTGAATGAAGATGGGTAATAAAGTGTTCTCCACATGCGAAACAAAAATAACTGATGTTCTAGGTAACCTGTACTTACAGCACTCCTTCATAATGATGTCCTCTGAGTTTGGTGAATTTGGGAAAGACTCACAAAGAGAGGTTAGAGAACCTGAAAATGTATGTGATGATGCACCACAGGCTACTTTCTGGACCATGCATGTGCAGAAGGTCTTTCTTTGAAATACGTGGGCATTTTACAGATTAGGGAAGTGCAAAGAAAAAGGAGACAGAGGATATGATTTCTTGACAGTTTTTTGACAGTCGGGTTCTTCCAGAGTATTTTCTCAGCTCTCCACCCATGCATTTTTGGTGTGAGAGGAACACTGCTACAGAAGATGCATTGATATTGTGTAACAGGATAGTAGATACTTTTTTCTTCATTTTTAGTGACCATTTTGCTTTTAAATGAGGTTCAGAGCCCTCAGGGTAGCCTAGCATAAACATGGGGTCACATCTTGCACTTCCAATGCAGTCCATCAGAGGAAGTGTAGCATGTCACACTGCCAGCTTTCTAAACCAATCATCTAATCAGAAATGCAATAATCCATCATCTTTGCATGGGATCATAACGCCATTCAGAGCATTAGTAGTGACATGGATGGTTTTTCTGTCTTGACTGATGGGATGAAGGTGATGAATAGGATTCCAGCCTATGGGACAGGAATGGAGGTGAGGTGTCAGTGTCTAGACTGTCTATCAGTGGTCAATGACCCCTTCACAGAAATACCACCTGGGCTAGAAGGGGTTTTTTGTTCTGTGTTTTTGTGGGGGTTTTTTACAGTGTGGGGGTTTTTTTGTGTGTGTTTTTGTTTTGGTTTTTCTTTTATGAGGAGAGGGAAACAGAAGCAGCCGAGGGAGTAAAAATCCTTTGAGGCTGTAGCCTTAAGAAGGATTTTTTGCCAACAGTCTCGGTGACTGTGCCAAGCAGCAGTGGGGTCTTGCAGTAGAGTTTCCTCTGCTGTTGGCAGGCAGGAGGTTTACATTTCTGTTGTGGACACACTTTGACTAAAGCTGTGACTGAAATGAATTAAGCAGTCCCAAGACAAGGAGCTTCTGGGCTGAAGCTTGGAGGTTATTGCTTCTGGTACCTGCCAAGTGAAAATGATCAGGTAGTCCTGGAAGAGAACAATGTGCTCAGGAAAATCTGAGGACTGCAATGGAGGTAAAACAAGCTGGGTTAGGGCAGAGGTATCATCTCTTCTGCACTGCTCTTCTCTGTTTTGGGCAGCAAGGAAATGTCTTTGATTTGTCCTTTGTGTGTCTATAACCTAAGTAAACTTTAAATTGGAACATTCCTTAAGTATAGCTGGACTTGCAGGACTAGGTTATACCCAAGGCCAAGAAGGGGAGGAAGTTGATCCTTGGGCACAGATATGAGGCAGCTTACATTTCCTCTCTGATATATTTGGTATCCTTGCAACAGCATGAGGTCTCAAATGTGAACTCTGATTTAGGCAATAGGTTTCAAAGGCTCAAGGTCCTGAAAAGTCACTTTTATGTGTATCTGTTTTGCTGAAGGCTGGCTTATTTGAGTTCATGGATGTATATTTTAAAACAATCTATAGTAGACATGTATCTGAATTTTTCACTATTGGGTAGCAATACTTTTGTCAGTGAGTTTTAATATATTAGTAAACAACAGGAGCTGCTATGAGCATTTTGGGGAGTGCTTTTTCTGTGAATCTGCCTCATGTTATTTGGCTTGGTTTTCCACCCCTTTAGGAAACAAACCTGTAAAATTATTTTCATGACATGATTGTAATTATAATAGTATTTCTCTCATTTTTGAAAAATGACATTTAGAAATTTATTTTTAGACATGAGAGCAAGAAAACATGCTTTATTGAAAGGAAGAGTTAAGACTGGGTATAGCATGATCGAGATAAAATTTATACCAGTTGAGAGATTTTGGAACACAACAGCTGAAACATACGGTTCCCTGCAGAGAAGGATTTATGAAATGCTACAGGGGGCAGGGGAGGATGCATTACAATATGGCCTTTCCCACAGAGAGGGAGCTTACAGAAATCTAACCTAAAATTGCCTTGCCTTTATAGGCATCTAAAATGAAGCACACCTCATTTACCTGCAGCAAGTGTCTGGACTCTCTGCTTTTCCTCAGAGAAACAATAATGAAAACCTGAAAGAATCCTATGTGCTTCATAGCTGCCTGGCTGGTTTGCAACCTGCTGAATTAAGCCAAGACTTTCAAGTGGAAGTCCTCTCCTCTGCTCTATTTTTCAGTTGGTCTTTTTCTGAAAGACCTTGTAGCTAGTCGGTGCCTATTTAACCAAATTATTAGCTTTATTGCATCAGCTTTTCCTGGAGCAGCCGAGGAAGCAATAGTCTTTCTCACTGGGAGAGCAGAACTGCAAAATCGTTGAAGTGGCAAGATGTTACCAGACCAGCAAGTAAACTGGATAAAGATGGCCACTTTTTTCAGGGCAGAGACTGGGTCGTGTGGATATGTGGCTGTGGGGGACATTAGGAAGGCATATTGCACTCGCTTCCACGAATGTGTCAGGGCAAACAAAAAAGGCTTTGCATAATCATCTGGTGTCAAACACTTTACAAGTTTGAGATAAAGTTAGGGACAAAAGAAGCCACCAGAAAAGTCAAAATAGGTCAAAGAAAGATTTCTTCTTGAAATGTTAATGCTGACACAGGTGAAATAGGTGGGTGCCCCTAAAGAGTATCGTGAATTTCTTTAGCCACTTTGCATAATATGCCTGAAAGCATAAATAAATGCCTATGAATTTGTAACGTACCTGCACAGGCACAGAGATAATACTGCTGCTGGACAGCAAGAAACATGATGTTAATGCTCCTTGTAGCAGTGCTACCTGGGAGTAGCTCAGGAGACTGTTACTTGAAGGATAACATGAGGATAACTTGAAGGATGTTAAGACAGGTTCATTTACAGTAATGGTTTATGAGTGAGATTGGCCCACAGATCTTCTGCTTAAAGTTGCTCTTGATTTGTCTTGATGACAAATAAATCAAAAGAAGAGAAAGATAGAAAATAAAAGGGAAAAGGAAAACTCTCCCCTGTATTCAGCTGGGAATAGCAGGGACAGGGTTCCAGACAAGTATCCTCCTCTGGGGGCTCTCTCCAGTGCAGCAGGGTGTGATGATGATGATTCTGACGAGTTTTTGTTGTATTTTCCCCCTTAATGACGTATATATTTTTCTTAGGACCCCCACAAACTCCCTCTGGGTTGTTCCCAATTAGAATGTTATTAGTGCTGATTGTAGTGTGCTGATTAGGGGCCAGGGTTGCACACTGGTTGTTACGCTTCGGTGCACTTAAATTTTTGGATAATGTTTGTTGCTAGGACTAAGACACTAAAATACTGAAGACACAGTGAGACAAGGCAGATTTGGCTTTTATTACAACTGCATCCTTGAAAGTAAACAGATGCACTTGAGAGGCAGGTACAGTGGGTCTGAGGCCATTTGTTAAGGCTCAGTTCAGCAGAGGATTACGTGCAGGGGTGTTCTTACCCATATGTGCAGCTGGTTTTCCATTGCTCTGCAAGGATGCTCTATGGTCATGGGAGGAAAGAGAGCTATCAGGCATAGCCAGTGTGCCTGTTGGTTTCTGTCATCAATCTGTTTGGTGTTTTCCTGTCATATCAGGCTTCTGCAAGCAGAAGTGCCTGGAAGGGCCACCTCTTCAGTGGCTGTGTAGCTACAGATTTGGGTACTGTAAAAATGGCATAAGTAGTCATCTCAGTAGCTTCGTTATCCCTCCTTTACAGGTAGATTAGTCATAAGCAGCAAGAATGCTACAAGCAGAAACCTTTACTTGGAGATTGCAGGGATGTCCCAGAGACACAGCACAATACTGTGGACAGGACAAGAGCACTAATTCTGCACTTCTTGGATGTCTAATATTGTTGCTACATGAGTGCTGAAGCACTTGGATAGCATGTAATTGCTTGTAGCTTCAATACCAGCTTCTCCTGGTGTTCATGTGGGACTGGGGTAGAAATACAGAACAGAGGAGTGAAGGACATGAGCCGTCAAGTCCTGGAGTTGGATAAAGAAGTTGTTAGTGTGCCATCCACTGGCATTTCCAGTTTTAGAACAGATGACTCTGACTCAGTGAAGCGTGGGGTAGACCAGGGTCTGTGACCGACTTAGCCATGCAGAAACGTCCGGGGAACTCACAGTGACTCGCCTCTAGTTTTAACAACTACAGATGTTACTTTGTTTTGGGTAACTCTTCTCATTCAGCTGACCTTAAGGTATTAAGGTGATCCTTAAGGGTGTGTGGGAACTCTCACTTTCTTTGTGCGTTTTGATATTAGACTCAGAATTTTCTATAAGGCGAGGTGAGATGCTAAACATTCAGTTCCTTTTTTCCTGAGTGCTGAGAAAAATGATTTTGTGTCGTCTCCACCAAGACCGAATGAGTTTTATAAGAGCAAAACGAAATGTTTTTCCAGTTCAGTTATGGATGCTTAGGAGTAACCAACATTGTCTGTTCAACCTTTCCTCTGCAGGAATAGCAGTGCCCCACTTCTGTGCAGGGAGCCGAGGAGAGTATCAGCTGTCCACAGTGACACAGCAGCGCACCAGCTGCACAGACCTTCTTGCGTTCCTCATTTGCACACGAAGCTTCTAGACTGCAAAGTGCAGAAGGCGGAAGATGATGGATCTGAATGTACGTACCTCCCTCCTGTGGTCTCAGGGGCTGCTGAGAATGATTGCTTCTATGAGCAAGTGATTTTAGCTGGGCATTTCTTCTCCTTCTGCTCTTGTTCTTGCGCTGGCACAAAGAGATCATATTTGTTCTTATTTTTTTTAAGCACTTAGTTCAGTAGGTATTGGCCCGTGAGGGGTCCCATCTGCTGTTAACCTTGGAAGATCTTACTTGACTTTGGGCTAACTGAGGGTGAAGGGCTACGAAGAGTCATTCTGCCACCACGGAGACTCGCTCTGAAAGGCAGGATATACTAGCTCTTGTCCACAAAGTACTTACGTTGCTCTGGATACCTCAGCCATGGACTTGTGTCAGTCACTGATGTTTTGGGGAAAGCATTTTGTGGAGGGGAAGAGGACGTTAGTCATTGTTTCAAATGAGTGGTAATTCATTTACTCCCTAGCTGCAGCACAGCACCATAGTTTCTATTCAGCTCCTCCTGCATGTCCTGCATTGGGGACCAACCTTCAGGCTCAGGACGATGAAGGCAACACTCTTGTGCAACCCTTTCTCCTTTACTAACATTGGGGTTATTTCTGCTCCTGGTTCCCAGGACTGGGAACATCTAGAAAGACCTAGATCTAGGAAGATCTAGAAATCACAGAATAAACTCAGTCTGAGATTGCTCTTGAAGGACGAAGTACTTGCAGGTGCAGAGTGTTGGGGGACCTGTGGGCTCAGATGACGTGGAGCTGATTAGAGTCAGGGGAAACCAGAGGTACACTTTTTTTGGCCACCTTAGTGCAGAGAGGCTTATCTTCCTCTGTTGGATTGCCAGTTATTTCCCAGAGCCCACAGCATCAGAATTTCTTATCACTGTTCCAGAAGAGGGAAGCCAGTGAAGACTTCAGAGTATTTGGCTTTTTTAGCGGTGACTGTATTAGAGCTAGTAAGCAACTGCCCTAATCTATTGGATCAGAATAAGAATGTAGAATAATATTTCTACTGTAACTTGGAAGTCTGAAGTGACTCTGGTCAATGTGCTTTAGAAGGCACACTAAAGGATTTAATTTAGCAAACTGCTATCTATAGGAACAAAAATTAAACAGCCATCTTGTTTTTTATCTAAGTAGCAATTAAATATGTTAAGAGATTAAATTTCTCGCATTTACTGTTAATGCCCAAGAGGCTCATTCCTAAGCTCAGTGTTCCCAGCCATAAGGTAGAATTAGGTAGAAATGTTGCAGAACAATTCTAAGAGTGAAGAAAAGTTTATAATCCCAATATGAACTAATGATAGAATTACACCACCTGGCAAACGTTACTGAAATGAAGCTGGGTTTCATTTAGGTAGATCCACTGTACTAGAAGATTTCAAGGCTGTGTGGTGTATTAGCATCCATCTGTTTAAAGAAAAGTTAATTGTCGTGAAACAAAAATATAGCCCAGCAAATTATGTAAAGCAACTGGTAATTAATCAGAGCATGTTCTAGAGTGAAAAGCAATTGGAAGTTATTCAAAGAACTATTCTTCCAGGCACACAATAGAGTCAAGTTTTATTAAAGACCAGAGAAAGAGATCAATTAATAACTACATCTGAGTAGCTAAAAACTGAGGCGGAAGGAAAAGGTTGTCATGCTTTATCAAAGCATGCAGCTCCATTTTAAACCTTTTTTACAAATCACCTTATTTTCAACTTGACCTAAAGTAACATCTTTGAATAACCCATGAAATGCACAAAGGGAAGCACTAAAAATTGCATACTTGGGTTGCAACAAGGTGTGATGAATAGAAGGTGTCTATGTAGATAAAAAAAGAGCACCCTTCGAATTCCTTCATGCTTGACTTGTTTACTTTAAAAACTGCATTAAAAGTCAGTTAATTAGGGAATCAGCTGGAATACCAGAATGTTAGTGACATAAAGAGGCTAGTCCGGTTTGGAGTAGGGAATATTTCTCGCATAAAATGCAGATGTACAGAGAGGTGTCAAAGTCTTCAAGGTGTGCCATTCTGACTCTGCTTCTGCACAGTTCTCCTCACGCAAACTTAATGCCACATGAGACATTAAGACAGGAATGAGGAGAAGGCTCAAATCAGAGTGTGTGTGGTTTGGTTTTTTTTTCTAATTTATAATGTTTCATCCGTCTGACCACCTGCAGGGAAAACTTTACACTACTTTTGACATGTCATTAGCATAGGCCTCAGGTTCCCAGCTACTAACTGTGCCTGTTTTATCTCTGCTGTCAAACTTGTTCACAACATGAGTGATCTCTTGGATCTTCCAGGATACCTGAAAAGTGTTTTATCGTCCCTGCAGAGCTCAGTATTGCTTCTTGTGTTGCTTAGAGTTTATATGCTGGTTATAATAAACCTACAAGTCAGCATAAGGATATATAAATGTTGTAAACAACACAAGCAAATTAATTTCCATGTGCGAGTTCTCCATTTTCTATGGACACAACCTATTCCAAGCAAATGATGAAGAGACAGAAAAGTAAAGCAAATCTTTCCATGTCTTTAGTTTTTCTCTTTTAAAGTAAATTTTGTTCTCATCTCAGAAGCCAAGTTTCTCAGGAACAGGTGTAAACCTGTTACTCCACATATATCCATGCTGAGAAATGTATGAGGTACATAGATGCATTAGCTATGAGAAACCTTCTATTCAAGCAGAATTTTTGTTCACAAGCTGTGAATGCTGCTTCTTCCTTAAGAACTTCAGAAAAGTGCTTCTGTATTCACTTAGCTCTTAAATTTCTTTCAGTTTTATTAGGCAGTGAAGTGGATTTGTTTCCAAACAGAAGAGAAGCCAGAACCTGCAGTTGTGCAGAGCTTATGGGCTGTAAAAGTGTTCCCAGTGTGTTTTGTTTCGTGTATGGAACACCAGAGCCTGAGTGCCTGTTTTTCATTGCTCTCGATGTATTTCCCCAACTGTGGCATAGGTTCACAACAGGATGCTTTTGAGACAAGTGGATAAAGATGATGAGTCTTTCTCAGAATTAGGCATCTTGTTCCTCAAATGGTGCATGATTGACTGCACGGCAGTCAGCCAGCTACCAGTCTTGTGCAAATAAATCTCTTCTTTTCTGCTTCTAGCTTTTAACTCTGAAAGATTGCTTGGAAACGTTTTTAGGTTCACTGTAGGTGAACAGTTCTTTTTCTGGGGGCAATTGCTTTTGTCTTTTTAATCTTTCAGTCTTGGAAGAACTTGAAAGGTAAAAGATCTCACCTCTCGCTCATTGCAGGACTATGATATCATGGATTTGAAAACCCTGGAGCCTGGTTTTACTGAGAATTTATAGAGTTTGTACTTCAGCAAACATAGTAACTGTTACTGACTTATCAGGAAATCTTATTATGGCAAAACACTGGAAGTGTAGAATCTGCACAGCAGTTCTGTGTAAAAAGGCTGTCAAATTCTTGTTTATGGGCATAAGACCCCTGCAGGGTTAGACCAGTAGTTCACGTAGCCCTTTATTCTGTCTTTGACAAAGACAGAATGTCCATGGCAAGGGCTTGCCCTTCTCAGGAGGAGTGCTCCTCTTGCAGGGTTTGTCTGCTTACAACTGCAAATTGCACTGAGAAGGACCACTGGCCACGCTGTCAGCAGCAGCGTCCTCTTTGGCAGCTCTGTGCTATATGGGCAAATAATGCTGCATACATGCAAAGTTAGAGGCTTTGGCTTACATGAAAATGCCAGTAGAGATGTAGAAGTTCCCTTGAGGTGTTTTTAAAAGTTACTCATATGTTGAGTTCATTATCTAGTGCAGGATGTACATCTAAACCAACTGCTCTGCCTTAATGTGATAGCTGTAGAACTGAAAGGGATCTCTTTTGTTACTGAGTTGAGTCCTCTGGTATTGTAGCCAAGTTATTTTATAACTTCCTAGACAGATAAAGATATTGTTTATATACTTATAATATCTTTATCTAATATTATCTTTGTTCTCACAGCTCCTACCAGTAGGCTCTTTTAGAGCCAATACTCATCAACCTCTGTTTTTGAGCCTGTGTTTAGTCACAAACAATTTATACCTATGGGTGCTTGAGATGATGTTCCTTTGATACAACAGCCAAACTGTTTCTGGTTTCTTCCTATTAAAAAGCCTCTACACTCCGTTGATTATCCCATGAATACATTTCTGCAGCTGTTCTCTCTAGATTTAACTATCTTGAACAGAAGTTGCTTATATCTAGTGGAAATGCTTCACGTGACGTATTGCAAAAACGCATTTCCCTTTTGTATTGGTGGCTGATGAACATCCTGTAACCAAGCAAAACACAGAAGCTTGCTTTCTGTTATTCTGGATCAAAAAGACCCAGAATTTCTTGTTTTACTGGGCACATTCTGGACTTAGTGTAATGTCCAGCTCTGTGTCATCCCATTAAAAAGTGCTTCTAACAGCCATCTGGAAGTAGGAGAGTGGGCTGTGCAATATAAAAGTAGCATCCTATGTTCCACGTTAATCTGGGTGTATCTGTTTGCCACAGTGATATGTGGGTTATTTCTGCATGTCAGAGGAGTTATTTGTAACTAGGGACAGTACAGGGGAGCAACTGGCATATAGATGCATATTATGCATAGTCAATTAGACAGCTTCACGGTTCAAATTGAAGTCTGCTAGTATACACAGCAACAGCAGTGAGCTGTAACTTCCACGACCTCTTTTGCTGTCACTTTCATAGCTCACACTGAAGGTTTCAGAACTTCTTTTGTAGCTTTAGAAAAAACACCGTTTCTGAAACGCTTAAATTACTTACATGTTTTCCAGATTCTCTAACTCACAACTGGTATTTGCTATGGCTTTCTGTGGTGCTAAGAGGGATCATCAGACTCATCAATGATTAAGATATGTGGTATTTGTACAACAACGGTGGCTTGAAGTCCATCCTTGCAATTTCAATAGTTTGTGCAATTCTATGTTTAGAAGGATCATAGCTAATGTTTTGCACTGTACTATGGGAACACTAAAGGTTCCCAAGTTACTGTACCAATGAAGTAATTCACTTCAATTGAACTGAAGTGACTTGAATAAGAAATTCAAGTTCTTCATTTTCCTTTCCAGGGTCCCAGGAGACAGCAGAGTCAGCCAGGACAGGAGCAGCAGCATTGAGTATCCTGAGAGATACCTGTGGAACTTGGCTGCCTGACATTCACTTGTCTCCTCTTACCAAATATTAAGTGAACTTTGTGAATGAATTCAACTTGGACCTATGTCTCTCCTGAAACTATTATTGCTGGGGAACTGCTGGCTTCACTGTAGCTTGCTTGTCTCTGAAAAGGAGCTGGTTGCTCCAGAGGAGTGGTTAATTCTCTTTTTAGATCCCCTTCCCTCCCTCAGATTTTCAGAGGACCTTGAAGAAAAACTGTACCAGGCCTTCATGACTACCGAAAGCGTGACTTCTTGAGTGCTTCCTCATCTGAGGCGGATGGGTTAGAGTGGCTTTACCTCCTCTACCACTCAGCTCTGCCAGCAAATTCATGGGAGAATGTCACTGGTGTGACACCCTCCTTCCAAGAGGCACATGGTGAGACCACATAGCAGCTGGCATTTAGTCTTATGTGAAGTGTAGGAGAGATCCCTTACGACAGCCAGACTCCACCTCTGAAAAATAGTGATGTTGGTGATAACGTATTTGGCATTTCCTCTGACTCAAAGCTAAGTTGAAAAATACTGGTATTCTGGCATTTTGCCCAGGTAGTTGCTATACTGATACAGAAGAGTGTCTGATTTTTAAAACATACACAGGGTCAGAAGTAACTGTGGCACATAACGACTGAAATTACTTTTCCTTGCCTGTGGGGCTGAGGATGTACAGGAAACCTGAACATCCTAGGAAATGTGCCAAGGCTTTGCTGACACATTGAATTCAAGCTGCTCTGAGCGATGGAAGGAGCAATTCTTGGTCACAGAAGGGGGCTCTGAGGAAGATTACTGTACCCTGCCTTATTTCATTCTGATGGGTAGTCACTGGTTCTCTCGCTGTGCAGGAACACACCATCTACACCATTAGTAGGCAGAACAGTCTGCCATGTAAGGTTTAATTTCTTAACTAGGGAAAAAAGGTTGGGCAGTTTGGAGTTGAGGCAGACGAGTGGAAGAAACAAATGGCTCCCTGAGCAGCCCTGTTTCTCTGCAATACAGGAACTTGGCTTTCACATAAGTACTCTCTCATTCTGTCATTCACAGGAACCTAGGCGAAATCTCATGGTAGGAAAAAGCACTTCCTTCTTCTCTCATATCTTGGAAGTAGGACAGAAATCAGAAAACAGGGTAGAATTATTTTAGCAGACTTTTAGAAGTATGCCACTGGGTCTGTGAGACCTCGGTGCAGAGGCCCTCAGGCTGAGAATCTACATTAACAGGCATTAACTCCCGTATGCTCTGAAGATACCACTGGGCTAAACAGGGCACTAATCGTGTACTGGATCTTTCAGCAGTGGCTTACGTTCCCCTGACTGAAATCGCTGATGTGCTCTGGTGCTGTTTGGAAATCTGTGCCACAAGTTCGAGCTTTCTGCATTCCCAGATCCTGGCATAAGCTGTGACTGTGTGCATAGGTTTGCTTTAAAAAACAAATGCAAACATCTTAAATTTTCCCATAAATTATTTCCCCCTTTTCTGTATATATGCCAAGAAATCAGGAAGAAAGGTGCTTCCTCCATTTGCCATTTTCAATTTCTGAGTCGACTCCTGTGTATTTCTAAAAAATTCTTTTTGGTTTTTACCCCAGTGTAGTTCTGGCACTTATGAAGTTGTCTTTTCTCATTCGTGTAGATCATTAAAACAATGCCCTTTCGTGCCACCAGTGCAGTGGACATTCACTAGAGGTTTTCTCTCAATTACACGCCTCACTGGGCTCTTCCTGATTTAAATTTCTCTCATTTTTCCTTTGTTCTAAGCTATTGACATTGCTAGTCAGTGGTCAAGTTGTGGCAGGAATCACAGTGTCTATTCCCACAAGATGCTTCTGCTTTTTGAAGTGCTGAAGTCTGGAAATCAATTGGCTTTGTGAAGGGGATAACAGAGGGGGTTTGTGTGACTCTCTACCTCTGAAAGGGATTCTGTGTGGATGCGCTCCGATTTTCACGTAGCTATAAATGTAGTTACTGAGCAGCATAGCCTGAGACTTACCGACTTACCCTTCCTTTTTTGTCAGTGTTTATTTCTCGCAGTCACGGGGGAAGGTTTTGTTTTACTGGGCTCTGTGCAGATAAAGCCCAGTCTCCACAAACATCCACCTCTGTGTCCTGCAGGTGAATAAGCAGTCAAGCACGGGATGGAAAAATGTCAGTGTAACAGTCAATTGCTCACTAGTAAATTGGTTAAATTCACCTCAATGTCAAACAATCAAAAGATTCAGGAAATACTTGGACAGTCCATATGTCAATGGATGTTGTTAATCTAGAATTAACACCTGATCAGCTAATAGCTGAATAACTGCCTGCTCTTCTTCAGAAGCTTCTCTTCCTAGGGTGATGGAATGTAGTGCATCACTTCTGACATCGTTAAGGGATGTGTTGGAAAGAGCTGGATCTCAGCTGGAAATTTGTAACAACAAAAAGGTGAACATCCTGAAAAAAACGTCCTTTGCTCTAGAAGCCTTTTGAATCCCAGCTAAAGTAAGTTCTTAATGATTCTTAATGATTTCTTAATGTTAATTAGGTCTGTTGCTCTTTGTCACCTCTGAAGTTTGTTTCTATCGCTGAACCTCTTTTGAGATGTACTGCAGCGGGGAGAGCTGGGCATCCCCTCTTATCAGTGGGCTTTTGTGACATTAAACTGCTCTCTGGAAGGTATCACTCACCGTTTCCGAGAAGGCTGGAGCCTTTCTCTGTGATGGCCATAAGTCACCGGCTTGAATTTTTCAGCATGTTTGTTGTTGCTGCATTGCACAGGGGGAGTCTGGGCCCTCTGGATTATGTAGCTCTAAAAAGAGAGTTCAGCCTCGTACTTGCCTGCAGGACAGTGTGTAAGGGCTAACTCTAGGGTACCAGGGCCACCCCTTGGTGATTAGTGTCCTAGGCTGGCTTATGTGACATCTAGGAGTTATTGCTGTCGTCCATGTCTCCAGGGCTCTGTGTAAATCAATCGTGTGTTATCTCTGAGTGTGGGACGTCCATCCTGTGTGCCAATTTGGTGTAGCTTGTCATATTGCTTTCATGTTTCAAGACAACAAAAATGCTTTGACTTTTTCTGATGTCAGGATATTCAAAATCAAATTTGCAGCATTTTTTTTTTCTTACCCAGGGGTTGGAGAAAAACCTTCAGAGGTTTTCTTCACCTGAGGTTAAAAGTGTAATTGAATTGTCCTACCCTGTAGGGCTGTTCTTTTTTTTTTCCCTCTCTCTTTAACAGTGGAACAAAGTCACATCTCTAGAAGGAGTTCAAAATGAAATGTTCACAAGTCCTTGACTAGTGAACTTTATTATGGAGATGGAAACCTGCCAGCATGAAGTCAGGGTTGGCCAATATTAGTTTGTCTGGAGTTTGAGTCACCTTCATAGTGGTTGGGATCTACGTTTTGGGCACTAAGAGGAGTGTGCTGCTTAGAAGAGGAGAGTGACAGCTTTACACGGAGGCATCCAATTATGCAGTTTGCTGGAAAATGAGCCTATCTTTCATTTTAATGAAGAGAATTTCAACTTAGACATAAGTATGTCCTTGACATTTTTTAGTAGCTGTGACATTATCTGAGCAGCTTGTTCTAAGAGGAATATCAGACGTACACAAGTACGTCTACCTCTACAGGATAAAACCACTAAGCGAGGTGACTTGCTTAGCAAACCCAGCAACAGCTCATTAGCTATTGCCAGAATTCAGCCTTCCTCAGTTCTGTGAGTTTGTGCAGAGTATTTGAGACAAAGAAGCTGCAACAGATGAGTGTAAATCTACAGGACTGAGAAAGCAGCTGCAAGAATTTGTGCTCAAGGAATAAGCTTTGTTTTTTTTAAAAGTGATAGCCACAGTTTCTTCCCAAAGATTTGCCCAGTGAAGGACCTCTGACAACGTGGTTGCACTGGGATTCTCTTCAGCAGCGTTAGCTCTACGAAGTCTCTGAAATCGGTGATATCAGTTGCCAAACACCATCTTTTCTCGCTTCTCTTTTTGATGGTTCTAATTTTAATTAGGAAAGAGGTATCTTCATAAGAATGCCAAACTATTTATTCATGATAAACCAGGAATCTCAGCAAAGTTGGTTTCGTTGTACTGGTTGCTGTAAGAATACGCAGTAAGAGACAGTTACAGGAACACAGGGGTTCAGGTGTGTTTTGACATTTAACTCAGTTTGAACACACCAGGAAATAGATACCTAAAATACGTCTTCATTCACCTTGACAAATCATGAGAAAAGTTTAGGGGAGTGGAAGGAAAGATTCACTAGCTACATTTTACTGATGTTAAAAATAAATGGAATTATTTAGTACCCTATGTAGAAAGTCCACAAGGGAACAAACTCAGCTGAATGATGAATTTAATCATAGAGCATTTGGGTCAATGCAATCCCTCAATGAATCATTTCAGGTACGGATGAAATCATGTTGACACCCCCCCATATTTTTTTTTTTTTTTTTTTACTCAAATCCATCACATAGAAACTTTATCCTGATTTGGAAAGAAAATTATTAACTTGAATGTTAACCTTTCCCCAGGATAGAAATTGAAAAATTTACTTACCTCTATTGGATAAGCCTTTGTAAAAACTTTCTACCCAAACTCTGATAAAAACTGTTCTCAGTTTACCTGGGACATTCAGGATAAAGCCAGATTCTGAATGCAGTTTGCTGATCATCCCAAGCCAGTGACACAAATGTCATTGAAACTGTGTAACCTCCTAAAAAGCTCGAAGCTCCTTCCATCAATCACATTTTCAGTAATACTTACATATATTGAAAGCCATGAGAGAGCCTTTGTTTTCTGCTGCTGCCCAAACTGCATCTGAAAATTGGAGTCTGATACACCTGCCACTGCATACAGGTAGTTGTGTAATTTTAGGAGGAAAGGTTTGGCAGTTCTCATGAAATTCATGGGTCAAAACTAGATTTCAAATGGTTGTCATCATTCCATGCAATCTGACCTTAGCATGTCTCTTCGCTAGGTATAAATAGAGGAGGCTTTTCCTCAGCTAAGCACATGGGCTTGATCTGAAACCTTCTGAAGGCTTTGGCATTGGCTTGAGTTTTATCTCTGAATCTAATGTTTTATTAAACAGTGTGAGTGTTGGTATGTTCCTGCAGGCGAGGTAATTGGCATCACAGAGGCAGGAGCAAATGGCTTTGAATCTCAGACACAGTTTTGAGTCTTGTGTGTTTCTCCATCTGTAAATGTTATTACTAGTTGTTTCAGTTCTGCTGTTGGATTATTTGAAGGTTTAGGGCATACGTCTTACATAAACAAGCCTGCTAAGCCAAATAACTCAATTAGCAATGAGCAGATTCTGTATTTAAAATTAGATTTCTTGAACCGTTAAAGACCTGAACTGTTATTGGACTGAAATGGTTTCTCTAACAGCTCTTACTTTCAAGATTTTTTTCTAATCTCAAACCATTGCATGAAGCAAGAACTGTTAATCATCCTTTGTGCTCCTCACCATTTTACTTTCAGCCCCGTAGGCCATTGTATCTTTTATTAATAATTCTGATGGTTTTCCAATCCTGTTTCCTGCAGGGCTATCTGTGCCATATACCTTTTCTTCATTTGTTGTGAGCCAAGCAGTGGAAATAGGATGGCATGTTCTGTGATAAATGATGTATATTTCATACCTGGATATTTTGGTTTCCCATGGCCTTTAACAATATCAGTGGTAATTTTTGCTGTTGAAAAGTACCAAATGTGAAGCTAATGTTGAATGTCTTTGACTTGCTTTGAGAATGAAAAAAATAAGTTGTAATTTTCCACCCTCAGGTTCTAAGTTTACTCCCAAGATTTGGACTAGTTGGATGGAGCTGTTTTTTTTATTACTGCATGGGGAGATTCTTATACAGTGAAATCCATGGATGTTTTTCTGTGCAATAGGAAACATCCCTTAATGTTCACCTACACTGACAAAGTTCTCTCCTGTTTTTCCCTTCCCTCTCTCCTGTTCACCCTAGGATGTCTCCAAAGACTCTGGCAGGCTTCATATGCTTCTTGTAAACTTTTCCATAGCAGCAGATATACATATCGCAGCATATTTTTTGTGTTTGACCTATGAAATTCCTCTACTCGCTTCTCCAGTGGTAACTGTGGAGTGAATGATCTTACAAAGTTAAGAGACTCCACTTGAGTTATGTATGTTGATTTTAGTGCTGTGTTGCATCACAGGTCACCGAAACCTCACAGACTCACCCGTTTCCACATGTCCTGTGACAAATGGGGTCATATCTAGGAAGGGTATGACAACATCACAGTTTTAGGAAGGGTATAAACTTTTTAACCAAGATAGCTAAACACTGTCAGCCTCAGCAGGGACATTTCTAAAGCTACAAAAATTCTGTTTGCTGCTGATTTAACTTCCCCCTTTCTCAAAGTGGATGAAAATAGCTGTAGCACCGAGGTGAATACAGCCTCCCCCCCACCCTGCCAAGCAGCCCACTCTCTTGTAAGATGACTCAAAAGGAAAGCTTCCTATTTATTTTTCAAATTTTCCTGTGGAACAGCAATCCTGGCCTGGGTCTGTTCAAAAGATAAGCAGGACTATTTTTTTCTTTTTTAATCAAATATGACAGGTTTGGTGGATTAGCTCTGGGCTGGAAACCCATCTTCCTTCCAGAACAAACGGGCTTCCAGAGCTACATGGCAGAGAGCTCAGAAACCCAGCCCCAACTAGCAAGATTCCCAAGGTTCCCCATTCTGCAGAAAATTTGCCTGGTTTGCACCAGAGAAGCCAGTGATTAAAGGCAGGGATAAAACATGCTGACTCACTGTTTTGCTGTAAAGACCATCAGAAAATGTCAGTGTCATGTCGAACAACCAACTGTACACATCATTGTGCTTGGCTGTAGTTAACACGGCAGAAAATTCTAGAGTGAATGAGTCGACTTGCCCAAGCCAAATGGACGCTTTTCCACCAAATCCTTCCCACCACCTGTCTGGTGTAACCCCACTCTTCGGACAGCTCTTACCTGAGCATCTCCTGCTGGCTGATAGGCACCAAGCCTGAGATATATATACACACACACACACACCCCCATTGCAGCTTTAACTCCATTGTGGTAGATCATGTATCTTTATAGGACACTTGAGTTGCTCTAGGTTGGCAATTAAAAAAAAAAAAAAGAGGAGGTAGGCAAGTAGAAAACCATGAGATATTTGTAATAAAACAAGTGTCTTAGGCACCATATTCTTTAATTGCTGCAAAACAATCAATGAATAATTTTTAAGCATTTGACCAATATTCATAATAATTTATAGGAATATTGCAAGTGTGTATATTTCTCAGTAAAACCTGTTTCAAATATTTGCTACTTCTAAATCACTGATTGCACTTTGCCCTTCATCACCTAAAGCACATTGCGTTGCTTTTCCTTTGAAATTCCCAACTTCTGAGTTGGCTGATCAGCCCATGTAAGTGAATAATCACGCAAATACCTACTTGTAGGCATTTACCATTTTTTCCCTCAAAAAATCTTTTTATGAAGAAAACCTTATTGATATGAGAGATCCACTTAAGGGTGAACAATATTAGACAGAAATACCTTGAGGAGGTACTTGATTTTAATTTAAATCAATGCTTCTAAAACTATTTTTGTGCAATGTTGTTGTTTCTGTGCAAAAGTAATTTTCAGGGTTGATTAACATGCAATACCTGAGCTTTAATGCTCTTTCTTTGTCAGTTAGAATTTATTGACCATGAGTTTCAGACTGGGAGTATCTTTTGCCTTTTAATTAGGTCTTTAATATGGGGAAAGAACAGGCTGGCAGACTATTGTCAGAATTGACAAAGTGAATACAGACGACATTACATGTCCCAGCTTCTGATGTAAAAGGATGATCAGAAATATGATTTGATCTGCTACATGTGCATGACAAACTATGGATCAGCAAACTACGTCTACATCTTGTGGTCTACACCATACGTGTTTTCACTCACTTTAACTTCAGGGGTTTTTTTGGAAGAGCTAACTAACAAACACCGTTTGATCGCTTGGGAAGGGCTTGTAGTAGCCATTGAATAACTTAAAATTTGTGTTCCTGGAACACCTTTCCCAGGTGTACTGTAAAACAGCCCTTTTTATCTTTTGCTGTAAGAGGCTTTTCAGTGTGTGTGCCACTAGTGTCTGTGTTTGGAGAACAGCAGCATGGCACAGGCACCTATGGGAAAGATGTTATGGAGGCTTTGGATGTTTGTCTGAGGCAGCTAATAGAAGAAAGTAATCATCGTAGACACTTTCTGTAGTCAAAAGAAAGACAGAAGGCTTCCCAGCTGCTG
>NW_010399350.1:62148-64287 GCF_000710305.1 Buceros rhinoceros silvestris | reverse complement strand
TGCTGAACCAACTACTCTGCTACATGTCCCTTGAGCTGCAGGTTTTGCTTCAGAGCAATCCAGTGCCTTTGCTATTATGCTGGCTGTGAATTTCAGTTTAATTAAAAAAGTAAATTTGCTTTGATATCAGCTGGTGTCCTACAGAAACTCTGCAAGGGGTGCAGACAGTAGGCACTGAGAATGGAGACAGTTGCCAGATAGAGAAGAGTCACTGGGTGAGTGTTTCGGATGGCACTGGGGTTTTTGCTGTGACTCTCTGATGGCCAAGCACTGCAGAAGCTGTTAGGAGAGTGAAACTTGCTTGGTGCTACAGTGCCACAGCACAACCGCAGTTTCTTTTCATCAGCATCAGAACACGAAAATACAGCAGGGAGTCGTGCCCAAGTAGCAAAGAAGCCCAGTGCGAAGACCTTCATATTTTTACTGCTAATAATGAAACATTGTTCTTCATACAAATGCCTCATCAACTCATTATCCCAGGCAAAGGGCAAGTTCATATAACTCGCAAATGATGTTATTTCATAATAGCTGTGGATGCTAGAATGGAAGCACTTTAATCTTGCAGAGGAAAATGTCATGATAACAATCTCTAATGCAGTCTTCACTATATTAAGCCAAAAGCCATGCTGGAAAATGAATATGTTCCATATGCTGGTAGGCAGGCCCAGGGCCACCAGCAAAAATCTTTTTTTAAAGCAGGTTTTCAGGGTGACATTTATACAAAACCTTTTCTAAACAAAATTTTGAGTTTAAAACTTCCAGCATATTTTACAGATAGGTGGAGGGGTTTTTAAATACAAAACTGGGGTCTTTTGGACCCAGACACCATGAGTTCTATTTCCATGGCTAGTGTTTTGTATTTTACAGGTATATACTCCTATACAGGTCCAGTTCCTGTTTCTGGAGTTCTCACTACCAGAATCTGTGAACACAAAAAGTAACACAAAATGAAGAAGAAAATCTGAAATGTTTTGGTTCTGATTTCACTCTCTCAGACCCAGATACTCTCCCTTATCCTCACTTGAACTAGTCTGTGGTTTCATTATGAACTTCCCTGTTTTTCTCTCATCAGCCCATGCTGCTCCTGATGGACAGAACTCTGGAATTCTGTGTATGCACCTGCTCACAGGTAAATCCTGTTGGATTTTGCAAGCCACTGTCCAGTATGCATGCATTTAAAGCTGATGCTTTTTGGGAGTAGAAGGTTTGAATTCCTGTTGTTAATAGGAAACTGTGTGGGCTACAATGCTGTCTTAGTTAAAAAGTTTCCTGCTTCCCAATCCAGTTCTAGGTTTGGTGTTCCAGGCGCTCACAGCCAGCTCAAAGCAAATGATGTCCTCCTCTCCGTATGCTCTAGCCAGGAAGTGTCTTCTTTCCTGGAAAATGGCATATTCTTTTTGCTAACAGATGAAACAAAACACCCTAATAAGTAAATAGGAATTTGCTACACTGCATGTATATTTATATTTTATGTCCAAACACAATGAACTAATATTTTAACCTCTGGAAAATTCTGTATGTGCATCATCATCATGGCTTGGCTTCACGGACGAAGATTTGGGAAGGGCTTTATCCACGGTTACTGCAAGCGCGCTGATGGATGAAAAGGTGAATGCAGGATAGGCAAGTCCGGTTGCAAAGAGCACACCAGAAGGTCTCCTTGGGTGGTACAGTCGAGGCACGGTTCTTTCTGTGCTGTCTTTTCTCCTCGAGACTGATTCTACGCGTGCTCTCAAAGGAGACGGCAGCATTATGTATGGTGTGCAGATCAGGTGCTAAATGGCGGTGTTGGGAAGATATTAACAAAAATCTACTTTCCTCTGCTAGTAAAAGATTCAGAGATTTTTTTTATTTCCAGTTTGAACTATGACTCAAATGACTACATTTATCACTATAGAGTTTTTTGTCTTAATATATATGTTGACCGTGTGAGGACTGGAGCCAGATCCAGCTGTACAGTAGAGGCTGCAGAGCTACATCTCTGTGTCGGTACCACACCATCTGCCTGCAGCAGTGATGGGGGCGAAAGGAAAGGCAGAAAATGTGTACATGGAAGAACGATGGACTTCTGGCCAGTTTACAGAAAGTATTTTATTTAGAAAAGAAAGAAAACCTGTGTTAGAGTTAAGCAAGGTACTA
>NW_010399350.1:61427-62001 GCF_000710305.1 Buceros rhinoceros silvestris | reverse complement strand
CAGGACAAGCTGTGCTGAACTAAAACGGGGAGATGTGGAGGCTGAGTTGCCATGAGGTAGGCGCCAATGTGAGAGCTCGCAGTTTACAGAGGGTTTTCTCAAGCAGAAGCACCACTTTGTGTCCAGCATTTCATGGCACATGGTGTATCTGTGCTCCTGCTGGGAGCAGTTGTGGCCTTGATCCCCAGGGTCGAGGATATTTTAGAATCTGAGTCCTCTGCAGGCTGAGACTGACTCCTGGATCTAAGCGCATAGTACTTCTAGGCAAACTCCTCTCACGCTGGTGGGAACCAAGCCGTGAAAAAACAAATGCCGCCTTAATTCCCTTTTTTTCTGAGGTGGTGACACCCAGCTAATGCGCTTGAAAGAAGGATTTAAGTAAAGTGACAAGCTGCTGGCACTTGTCTAACCTGTTACTTTTAAACACTACAGGTTAATCTCTTTGATTGGAAAGTTTTAGGACTTGCTCCCTAGAGATCTCCCATGGCAATCAGTAGAAAAGCAAAAACCACCCAAACTCTTTCCTCACATGAAGGAGGAGCATGCCCTGAAGTCTGTATGTGTGAGACCACAG
>NW_010399350.1:18914-61306 GCF_000710305.1 Buceros rhinoceros silvestris | reverse complement strand
AGTGAACAAGGTAAACATCAATGGATTGTCTATCGTTTCTTTCAGCAAGCTATTAATTCCCTTTTACAAAAAGTTAAGGTTATATGTAAGAAACCAAAGCAGAATCTGTCTAAAAAATGCTGTTGAAATTTGAGTGAAATTTCAAGTCAGCTGCAGCAAGTAAGGCAAGCTTATGACTTATAAAGCTTGTAGATCCTTTGTACGGCCCTACCAAATCTGAAATAAATTTCTTAGAGTCTAGTTAAAGTGAGAGTTTGGAGGAAAAATCATGACAGTACACCAGATGAATCTGAGTTTCTTCTAATGCAGGCATTTCTAACTACTAATAAATTAAGGTATCGAAGGCTAAAGTGTTGCTCAAAGGATAAATAATACACACTTCAAATATTCTGTGTTTGTGTTTCATCACGTGAAGAATATGCTGTTGAGATGTCAAATTAAAATGAGAGTGCCTGTCTCCTTATTCTGTCTTTTCTTTTTACACCTTATCTTAAATCCAAATTAATGAGTTTCCCCTTGCTTGCCCTTTTGTGAAGAGCTTTGAATGGTCCGAGAGTTCTGCTCTTAATCTTTGTAAGTTGTTATGGGGATTGAGACCCCATTTCCACCTTCTTTAGAGTAAATGTTATTCTCTGTTAGCAAGTTAATAAAATATAACTTAACCAGAATAAACATTGCCTATTATTTAGAAGCCTGTATAACTTAATTTTTGTCGTGTTTATGAACCTTCAGGTGGGATCATGTGTAGAATCCCCAGTATCCACAACAAACCCGAACGCATGACATCCATCCCTTGTATCCTCTGTAGAGGTACTGCTGAGACCTTTCTAATGATGGCATTACAGTTGCATCAGGTAAACTCTAAACTCTGAACAGAAATACATGTGAAAGGAATTTGCAGCCCCTAAAATAGAACATGTTTGCTAGAGACAAACTTCTTTGTGCAACATGATGTTTAACATCTGTGAAGTGTTGACTTTTTCCAGCCATGTAGCTGTTCTGCAGATACAAGGTGGTTTACTTTTATGTATCTGGAGCTGCCCATTTCCTTTATGTACACAAAATGAAAGTGCTTCCTCTTTCTACCTCAATCACCACTTATGTCCCTGGGTCACATTAAAAATATAAATGGAATCAATCATGCTGTTGATGAGAGGAAACGTAGTGGTGATAAATACGTCTCCATTGACTTTCCATTGCTGTTCTGGAGAGGAGACAAATTGAGTGACAACCTAAATGCATTGTAACAATGCACCAAGAAAATAAATGCAGCTGACAGATCACCCACAACAAATGTACTGTGATCGATACAGTGGATGGGATTTAAACACTTCCTGCCGTATCAGTTAGCAGTCGAGGTAAGTTCTTTCCCAGATAGCTGGCTTAGGTTTATGACGTGGTCATGTACCTGCTGGACGTAAATACGTGTTGTAAAGTAATGGCAGGCATTCACACACCTACAAATCTGGTAGTGTTGATAGATTAGAGATTTGTCTAAGATGAAATATCTAGCACCAGGGAGAATCATCCTTTCGGAAAGGTAATTTCACGTTTTTAAGATATATGAGGTACCTCCCTCTCCCTTTAAGCACAGTCTATTACTCGTGGTGAAAAGTTAACAAATACCTGTATTTGGCAGTCTTGCTGCTAACACAGTGCCTTAAACCTGAAGAGAATGTGAACCTGACACGGCTTTCTGATGTCATTGAAACATGCCTTCGTACATTCTTAGTCTCTCTTTAACCTGATTCACCTGATTTTAAAGCTACAAAGTCTATTTAGGATGTGTATGTGTTTTGTTGCCTACTTTCTAAGAAAGATTCAGGTGATCAGTAACAAATGAGGGATTGACAATGCATTCAACAAATCTGCAGATAATGCAAGTAAGTGGGAATCATTTTATTTACAGTTGACTTTATTTTTCATTAATTAAGTCCTATAGCACACAAATGTTATTTCTGTGTGGAGAGTAAGATGGAACACAAATGAAAAAAACAAAGAGAAACATTCAACTGCTTTGATAATTGCAGGTTAGAGGTAAGGAAAACTCATGATACTATGCATTCCCTCTTAGGTTTCAGTATTATGAGACTCTTGTCACCCTCTACCCTTACCATGGTCTTGGCCCCAGTCCAGGGGTTCTGTTTTCCTTCTCTCTGCTTGGACACTTCTGTCTTATCAATGGCTGTAACACTTTCTGAGTCTTTATGCCTTCCCATCTCCGTGGGGTGTTAAGAAATTCACATTTTTCTTCTGGAAGAAGAACACTCAGGGAAGATAAGAGTATCCTTCCACACCATGAGCCAGAAGACACCTAAGCCAATGCCGATCTTTCCAAGTTTGCCAGGTAGGAGGTAATTTAATGTCTGGGGGGTTGCACTAAATCTTTCATCTTGTGTGCGGTTTTCTTAAGTGCTTACGAACTTAACACTTTCAACTCGGCAAAGGGATCTCCCTGTTACTTTATGCAAAAGCCAGCAGGACTTTTGGACTCAGGTAGAAGATCTGCTTCAGAGGTTTTACACATGTAGCTGGCACCTTGCTTAGTCAGCTCTACTTTAATTTCTGTGTGTCTGTACAACTGGATACCAAAATATTTTACATACGGAGTTTCAAGTGGGATAGAAGGAAATAAGTAATGTTCTAGGTCCTTACCTGGATTTGTGTCTTCAATGTTTCGTTATGTTCTCACCAGTCCTGTGATTGTAGTTTAGCTGGAATATATGGTTGTTTTTGCTACACAAACAATGAATGTTAATTATATTGGATTGGAACATTTAAAGAGGCATAAAATGCATCAACACTTTCTCCATGCTGAATTTCTAATGCCAAAAGAAGAAAATGGGAAGTGTCAGCACTACGAGCTGTCATCCCCTGGCTCTAGCGAGCAATATTGACATTATTCTGGATGCACGTTCCTATGTCAGTAATGAAACTGTAAAACCACGCATTCTAAGGAAAAAGTACATGTACAGTGGAAGGTGTCTACTCTCCTGTCTCTTCTCCAGCTACTTCAGGCATGAGAGCTCTCAAGCATACCAGTCTCATTTCTGTTTTGATCGTTATACCGTGCAATGAGAGTCTTGATGAGTCTCACGCAGCAAGAAGATAGAGCTCCACCAAACTGGCTTTAGCAGATTTTTCCTGATTATGATGCAGTACCACGCATGCTGGCAACAAACTGAAATATTTAAAAGGGCAAGAAAAGTTCATAAAATTAATGTGCATTTCTGGATGTAAAGTTACAGGAAGGAAACGAGATTGTCAGTGCAAATGTAAATTGGTATCGTTGTGGTGAGTCCAGTAAAACTCTGTTGCCAGTTGCAAAGTCAAAATCAGCAGCTACAATTGCAAAGGCATTTATGCATCTGGTTCCCATTAAAGCAAAAAAGATGCCTAAGTGCCCTTAAAATGTGTTACCTGGGCTTTTAAAACTGAATTATCTCTGAGAAGGCAGAGCCTTTTCAAAGGACCTTTACTCTCTGAAGTGGATTCTGTAGATTCTGTACGAAGCAGTGGAAAACCAAACTTTTTGGAAATGAAGACTGCAAACTGTGAATACATTAGCTCTTAGTGGTTCCGGTAATTTAGAGCGTCTTAGGGTAAAGTGACCTATTTTTTTGGCTTTAAAGGAAAAAAAATGCCAACTCTTGGCAAGAATGTAGATGTGGCACTGAGGGACATGGTTTAGGGACCCTAGCAGTGCAGGGTGAACGGTTGGACTCGATGACCTTAAAGGTCTCTTCCAACCAGATGATTCTGTGATTACACGATAAAATGGATTTATTTGAGTTGTTATTTTCCTAACAGACACGATTAGCATCCTTTTGCACAATCTTGCCTGTGGTCCTTAAAGTTGCATGGAGAGGAGGCGATGATGCAGACTGTGGAACAAACCTCGCTGTTGTGAGTATTAGTAGAGTGCTGGTTTCTGTACTTGCTAGTTGTCGTTAATGGTCTAAATATATGTGCTATGTTGAGAGGATGTGCTGCTTCAAGAAGTACTTCGATTCCTCGGTACTTTCGTATTGCTTCTTTCTCAATCCCACACAATAAGCGATGCAAGTAGTTCAGGGACTGATTTGCTTCCCAGCTCTCCTTCCTTCCCACCCTCACAAACCAGATTTTGGATTTTCCAGCCTGGTGTTTCATTTACATGAGAAACAGACATTTTAGAAAGTAATTGGAAAAAATGTATTTAAAAACAATCCAACAAAGCAGGCCGTCTGCACTAGTAAATCTCATTAGAGGTGCTCCAGGCTGTGCCATGATGGCCTGGAAATCACTGATCCACAGCTCTGACTCTGGCTGAGGAGGAACTAATGCAAAGACACATTTTATTTGGTCTTTCTGTACTAAATACCAAAAACTGGACCGTAGCTGCCTGGTTTTAAAATGCAGTTCTGTTAGTGAAAGTCAGTTGGGGTTGTCAAATAACTGCAAGTTCTTTCCAGTTTCTAGCAATTGTTATTACTTGTTATTTCCCTTTGTCTTTTTGAGGCACCTTGCATGACCTAAAGAACTCGGAACAGCTTTTATGAATCGTGAATGAAGCCTAAGAAGTAGGTAACAGTTTAGGAAATTGAAGGTAAGGGTCTTGCTGAGAATAACTCGTGGTAGATCTGAGAGTGAAACTCACATCCTTGGATACCTATCTTCTGCCTGACGCTGTTCCCAGTTTAAGCACTGTTTTCAAGAATATACATTATAGCTCCATTCAACAGTGTGTTGATGGAATAAGAAAATCTCTAAATGCCCTCAGCTTAGTGGAGTAGTTGCTATAGTGAAGAAAAAGTCGCCATGTCCAGTTCTCATAAATCTGTGTGTCAACAACATCCCAGCTAGAAACATCTTTCAGCTCTCTGCAGTGTGGATGGCTGCCATTATTACGATACGTAAAGCCAATAGTATCCCCGGCATCGTGGTGGAGCAATGTAAGAACACAGCAGACAAAAGCTTTGTGAGTTTTTCCTTGGAGAAGCTTTCTGATTATAGGAAATTCCTCCAAAGGTTGATGAGGATGTAGATTTACCCACAGTATCTCAGCCTTCCCAGGTAACACCCTGTTATTTGTTCTTTCTTTCCCACTGTCTTTTCAAAAGGTGTATTCTCCCTGTACTGCTATGGCCTTTCAAATTTATGCTTGCAAAGTCAAGTTTATTATTTAAAATTAAGGGTTTTTTTAAACTTTCTTTAAAGTTGAGATTAGGTGGCTTAGAATTGAAGAAATTAATCTTAAGGGAAAAACTCTCAAGCGGGAGATCAGTATAATATTTTCTATCTTGCTTTGTGGCTTTGCACTTATATCTGCCAGACCTGTGATCTATACAGAAACGAACACGTTCCCTTGTGATGTCCTTCGAAACCACTGGACACGAGGCATTTTAATATCTTTTAAGGTCCTGTCCTCTAATACTATGTAATATTCGCTGTCTGTTGTTTGCTGAAGGCAAACCAACCATTTCCCCTGTAATTTTCCGTGGCTTTGGTACACTGTTAATACAACTTGGGTTCACTGTTTGCCAATGCAACAATCCGAAGGTAGTGAGCCCTTCGCTGCCCATCAGAGCTCGGCAGAGGAGACGTGATTTCTGACCAAGATGATATGTTCTTTCTCGTGAAAACTCTTGCTTCCTAGACAGACAGAAGTGTTACTGGGTCTTGCTGAAATAGGTCCATAAAGCAGAGGAGTAGCCAAGAGGAAGACAACGAATAAACGCTGCTACAAATGTGGGAAATTGGCATTTCTAGTTGAAATTCCAGAGTGCTGGCAGTTGGGCTGCGTTTTGCATCCAGCTGGCTCGCAGCCATAGGCACCATCTCATTTCATAACAAATCTGAAAACCTGGAAGTTTTCTTTTTAACTCAAGTCATGAAAACATCTTATTGCTGAACAAAATAGTCACCCTTCAGGTCTCCTGGTTTGAAATTACATTAGCTCAGGGTATTCTCATTTAATTGCAACTTTCACATAAAAACATGATAAGGTCTGAGAAATTTGCTTTTGTTATCTGTGCGTGATTGAATTTGAATCACTACAAAAAGGTGCTACTTCAGACCTATAAGGTAAAAACTTGCGTTTTGCTATGGAAACAGATATCAGCTTCAATTTTCCAGACTGTAGTGGATATTCAAGACAGGGGGATAGTGTTATTTTAACAGCTGATGAGGCTATTTAAGCCTAGTCAGGGCAAGGCTAAGCCTGCAAACTGCCCCATGAGACACCTTTGTTTAAAAAAGAATTCAGTTGTCATGAGTGTCACTGTGTGTCTCCCACAGAGCCCTTCAAGATGATTGCAGCTCTCACAGCCTGAGCCCTGCTTCACCTTCCTCTTTCCCCCCACCTACTCTTCTGTCTTTTCCCCTTGTTTTGTTCATCAGCAACTGCTCCGAAGTTTTCTGAAGGAAAAAAAAAACCAAACCAAAACCTGTTTTCTGATACGTACTGTTTATAACTCAGTGTCATGCATGAGGAGTGTGCTGTTAAGTACACAGCATTTCTTTTCTGCTTTATGACTACCAGGCCAACAAAGATACACATGAAGGGTGGCATGTGTTTTCACTGTCATTTCTTTTGACGCATCCATCCCTGAGAATAGCATTTGGCCTGACAAAAGCAGGAAAAAGTTAAATGTCGTGGAACAAACAAATCCCCAGATTATGTACTAAGTTTTATAGACTTTTGCAAAATAGCCCGTTCTAGTTATTTATTCTTCAACTTTGTGGAGCAGCAAAATGTAAAACAAGGATCCAACATTCCCCTTCTGAATCTGGGCTTAATTATCAACATGGTGACATATAAAATTTTTATCTAAAATATTCCAGGCAGTCTGTTAGTTCATTAAATTCCCCGAATATCCCATACGCTTTTGCAGCTGAAGCAGTGCTTTGTTCATAAGAAGTTACAGTCATCACCAGTTGAGACAACAGGGACTCGGGAAATCTTCATGTGCCTTTATGTTATGTTGACTAATAAATGCTTTTAAATCATTAATTAGTTGTGGAAAGTAAACAAGCTTTACCACAGAATGGTAGAACATTTCTCAGTTGTCTCTGACTAGCAGCATAATTATATTTGGTACAAACTTTGACATTATATTTAGTCATTAAAAAAATCAAATTCTAACATTTAAAAAACAAATGATGACACATTTTTAGAATTATAACTTTTAGCTTTAATAACAAGTTATGTGCTTTCCAAAAAAACTTGCATCTACCCTTTAAGTAGTCTTTATTTTCCCTTTTAATTGCTTGTATAAGGCAATACTTCACAATATTCTAGAGCAGTGCCACAGACCCATTTGAAATGAGCATGAGTTCATTGCATTGTGGTGAGTCATCTGTGATTGCTCATGTCCCTGCCTTCAGCTAGTCTCTTCCCTCTCTTTTAGAGCTGTTTTTCAGAATGCTGTGTCTTTCCCGCAATGTCCTCTACTGGGTGTTGGAGGTTACATTTAACAGTGTGACTGTTTTAAGAAGCCCTGAGTGCTACTGGAAGATGATTCCCCATTGCTGCCCCTTCTCACTTGTGCTCTCCCCATCGCTGTATTGAAACTGGGCTTCCTCATGAGCTTAGCCCACACTTGGGTTCATACCCAAGCTTCTTTCGCGTCCCCTCTGCTCCGTGGAGGGATGTAGCATGTGACCAGGGCAGGTGTAACTGTAATGTGCAGGCGAGTCTTTGGAGGAAAGGAGGTTTAAGAGGCGGTGACTGCATGAGCGGCAATACAGAAGCTCTTTCTCCAGAAGTAGGTAGGAGGTGTCCTAACCACTCAGGTTCAGGAGTTAAGGGGTTAAAGGGCACGTCTGCTGAGCAATGCTGGTAATGAATAACTCCCTGCTGGGAGGTGAAGCCCCAACCGCTCTCATAGCCCTTCCGCAGATCTCCCTGCTCAGAAGGAAGGCAGGAGAAAAACAGTTTTCTCATTTCAAAAGAGTGGGAAGTCGCAAGGTTTTCACCTTTTCACCTAAAGAGAGGGATTGTGAATCCCTAATTGTCACAAACGGTTAATTAGAGACGGAGGGAGCTCACCCTGGGATTTGAACACTTTGCTGTACTTTTGATCTCATGTAATCTCCCCTTCCTTTTTCTTTTATACAGGAAAAACACAATTCCAAACCAGATTTTGTCTTAAATGAGCAACAGAAAGTTCATTCTGAAAATGTCCATATGAGTTCTTTTGACCACATAAACACATTTCCTCAAATTCTATTAAATTGGAAGTTCCATCGATTTTTATTTTTCTCTCACAAGAAGTTTTAGTTTAGAACTATGTTTTACAAAGTGTCTAGACGTCTTTTTTTGTTGGTTGGTTTGTTCTGTTAGTCTAGATTTCTCTTCCTTGGAAATCCTTCATTACTGATGTCATTTTTCATATCCTTTCTCTTTTCTTTATACTGGTCCACTGAGTATTTTTATTATATTCATTTACCTGCAGTGCTGAATTCAGGGTGAAATTAAAAAAAAAAAAAAGAGGTTGAAGGAACCAAAAACCAAGCCGTTTTTGCTGTGGGCTGTCAAATTGCTTTTCTTTTGTATTTCTTACTAATTCTTCTAAAACATCTAGTTTTTATGATACAGTCACGTGTCATTGTCCTCGTTGGAAATCACGTATTAGCAAAAGGATCAGGAACTTTAAATTTTTTTTCAGTAAAGCTGGATCAGTCAGAAATATGGACAGGAGGATTTGAACTTGTTTTCAAGTTTCTTTTCTAAATATACTCATTACGAAAGGGACATTTATTTCACAGCAGTAGGGTAAGAGGTGGAATTCCTAGCAATATTACATAAATCCACAGTGAAGACACAGGATAATGGACCAGATAATACCACTGGCCTAATCTGAAGCTTGTTGAAGTCAATGAGTTTTGACTCAGGTCCATGAGAAATGCAATTCTTTTGCTATTTTCTCATGACTTAAAACATGATATTTTAATGTGGAGCATATAGTCACCAAAAAATCTCCAGATTTTACCCTCTCTGCTTCTTCCATTCCTGTGTCCCTAAGCTGGCACGAATGGAAAAGGTGGTTCTGTGGCTTCTACCGCCTGTGTGCAACCTGGATTCGGGGGCTGTACTGCAGCACTGGGTTGGCTTCAGGTGCTCTTGGACATGTGCATCAAGCCAGTGGAAGACAGGGAAATTTACACAGGAATTTGGTAGTGCTGGAGCGATTAAATGAGGAACAAATGCTGCTGTCCAAACCGAATGCTTCCAATAGTCGCTCAGCAATGAGCCGGGGGTCAGGATTACAGCAGCATACACGCTGAAGCCAGTGCCGTTGGTTTCCACAGCCTTATGGCTGTGGATTTGCTGTATGGATTTTGACCTTTGCCTCCAGAAGATGCAGCTCGAGTTGGAAAGGGGTCGTGGTTTGTGCAGGGAGAGAGTACAGTGTTCAAGGATTAGCATAAACGTGATTTATACTTGTTGACTCTCTGGGCGTGGTGGGGATTTATAGATGTCCAGTGTCTTATTACCCGAAAAAGGAACACTCAGAAGTGGGGAAGGTATTTTCCTTTTGAAAAAGAGGGTTGAGGTAGCTAATAACATGGCTTCAATTAGCCAACACTATAATTCTGAGCCTCTTGACCTTTTCTCCTTCATGTTCGATCCATGCCTCCATCCCCAAATTAAGCAGGAGGGAGAGACCATCTTGGATTGAATAGAAAATAAGATGGAATGCAGATTAGGATATTTTTCTTTGACACTTTCCTTTTCTTCCCCCTGGTTTGAAATTGCAAGCAGTGCCCAAGTGTTTTTAATGTATTTATCTAAGTAAAACGCTCTGTATTGGAGTACTTGGCAGCTGAGCATGTGCTTAGCTCATGCTGGAGAGTCAGACTTGCCAGTTACCAGCTACCCTTTAATAACACATGCCTATCAGATGGACAACATCACAGACACACGGCACCCAGCAGGGGAAAAGAGATTTCTCTGAGGGACAGAGTCCTTTCTGCAAGCTTTTAAATTAATACGTCACCCTCTCAGTTAAAACCTGCTAAACAGGCATATTAAGATTGAGTGCACGGAAACCTTTTTCATGAGCGTGTGTGATTTTTGTGATGGAAGTATCCTTTGCAGGTACTTTTCCAGATGTCAAACAGACACCGCAGCCATCCCTCCCATTGTCAGTGCCTTTTTGTATCACCCCAGCATCCTCCATTCTACCTGTTTTCCTCTGTATCGGCTCTCCCACCCACAACCTTTATCACCACAGTATTTGAGTACCATTCACCAGTGCATTAAGCATCGTAACTGCCATCTGTCATGTTTGTCCCCTGGTCCTCTTTGTAGGCTGTGTAATCTGCTCAGTAAAGTGCCTTGTTTTGACAAGATTTGGGTGGGTATAGATTTTTACAAGTGTGTTTTTAAAAAAAAAAAAAGAGAGAGAGAGAGATGGAAATCTACCTTGACCTTGAAGCAGAAGGTAAGGATGTCGGTGATGTTCTAAATTCCCAGTTCATGGGGGGATTATACCCCACAGCCTGGACCAGCCCCTGCGACAATGACGTTTTCCTGAGAGAGAAACCTTCTACCTTGTAGAAGGTACTGTTGGGCCTTTCCAAATCTCAGTAGATATTTTAGATAAGCTGGGCCCAGACCAAAAGGCACTTCAAAGAAAGATTCAAGACTTTGAATTTTATTTGGGTGCTTTTGAAATCCTCCAGCACGGCTTTGCAGTGCTCCTACTAACTTTTGTTCCCACAGAGACAGTTGTTGTTCTTGGCCTTTTCTTCCATCCCACATTGGTGCTGCAGCTGAGTTTGCCAGTCAGGATGCTTTTTAATGCTGCCTCAACAGCAAAGGAAGTTGCTTTGTCTGCAGGCTATCAGCCAGTGCTTTCTGGGAAAACATCACATATTTCTTCCAATCCTTTTCAGAAGCCTCCTCCAGCACTTTTTAAACACTCATCTTGCATCTTCCCCAGCTTCCTGTTGGTCATCTTTGGTTCCTGCATAATGAAAGCATTTTCATTTCGTTTTGGTTTGAGAGGAGAAACTCAGACTCTAGAAATTTAAAAGAAGATGTTTGGTGAGATGGGTAGCCCTCTGATACAATTCCCTCTGTGAAATTCGGAGCGTGTTTCTGCATGTGCTGTGTTTTATTACGTGATATTTTTATAGCATAGACAGGTATGCAGACACCTGAAATCCTCCTTTTACCACAAAGCAATTCTGTGACCTGCAAAGACCAACTAGTGCATGAACTTACACAAGTTAGTCATTTAACTGTGGTTTTCCATGTTTTCATCACTAAAGCAAGGGTTGTACTGTTTCCTTCAGCAGCCTGACGCTGAATCACCTCCTGTAACAAATAGCTTTAAAATGGCACAATCGATTTTAGCCTGGAGAAGTAATGGATGAATGAATTAGGTAATAAAATAACAGACCAGAGGTGAAGCGGAGCACGGAGTTTAAAACCCTGCAAGTTGCGAGGCTTGCTGTAAGATCCATCGTGCTAGATGGAAGACAAATGCAGCGTATTCTGTTACTGTTTTCAAAAAACTTGAGGAATTAATACTGGGGCTTCTTATTTCACCTAGAAGTAGTTCCGACTCTGCTGAGTTATCACTAATGGTAGTGCTTACTGCTGGCCTTATCTCTGCTCGGTTACACTGGTTTCTCTAACGATGTGGTTCTTAGACCTATTTAGTGAAACTTGGCATTACAACCAGGGTGATTTTGGCCTGAGTTTTTAATTAAACTGCTAGATCTTGCAATGTAGATAAAGTCTCTGATGCAATTGGTACTATGACATTTCTATATCCAAGTTCACCCTTTCTTCACAACAGGATCACTGCAAGCTTTAGTTGTTTCAGTAATTTTCCTCCTTATACAAGCAAGGACAGTACAATAGGAAAGTCATGTCAGAGCTGTAATGTGCAGGAATCTTATGTTAAACTTTTGGGGTTTTAGCTCATGTTCATCTTTTTTTACAGTTTAATTTTATTCTAGGTTATATATTGCTATGTGAAAAGAATTTTTTTAACCAAAATGTCCTTTGCAGGTAACTTAGTGTTTTCTAGACTCTAGCTGAGAGATCATCTCTACTCATTTCCCCAGGACCCAGCATCTCACGACATTAACAGGAAGAGCTGTAGCTCTTGAAGCCTGTTCCTGCAAAGTGTCTGTGGTCCACCAGACATGGTCGGTGGCCTGCAGGAATCCTGCAAAACAGCAGTAGATGTAAAGGCTCTGCTCTGAGTGGAGGTTGTCTGGGTTGTCTCACCAGCAACTCCAGACAACTTTTAGAGTTGGTTATTTCCACAGTGGAGGATAAGATATGTGATCTGGAAATACCAAGTTGAGCATAGTGCAGGATTAAAGAACTGCCTTTCTAGTGACTAGATTTGGAATTCCTTGCTACAGACTCCAGAGAAAAAGAGTCAGTGGCAAGAGAACAGGTTAGGTTGTAAACTGAGTCACTGGACTAGTGATCTGTAACTAAGAGATGCTTTATCCAGCTAACAGTATTGTCTCAACATCAGATATGTATTGAGTCACCTGCTGAGAAACAGAGGACAAGTTTAGAGGAACTTCTCTGAAAAACATCCTTTCCATAGGAAATAAACAGAAATAAAGATCTGCCCAAGATGTCTCAAATGGAAAGTCTATAGTCTAAATAAAAATAAATACAAAGAATATTCATAAAGAGGGACAACAAATGTCCTGTTTTCCAAGTGTAAAAATATAGAAATATAACAGTAAGGTTGGATCAGTCGGACAAATCTCGCTCTGCTGAAAATACACATGGGAACAAAAAGCATTACATGTGACAGTACAAATAATAAAGGTGTGGGAGGTACAGAAGACAAGAAAATAAGAGAAAAATTCAAGTGTTCTTTCTGATTTTATGAAAAACAGAAGAAAGAACAGGTTGGAGATGAGTGGCTGGGCAGCTGGCTGGTGGAAACTGAAGGTTTTGGTTTTGTGGAGCACTGAACGCAGTTTGCTGGCAATTGGTGCTACTGTCCAGAACGAGCTGTGTCATATGGATAAGGAGCTAATTTTCTCAGCTGGACAAGTAGGAAGAGAAGTAGCAACATGAACAGGGGGTATAAAAACAGCAAAGGCAGTGCCCATTTAAACTCAGTCATAAACAAAGTGGTTTGATGAGGCAAGGAACGTGAAGGCAAGGCATTTTTCATGAAATCATTTACCTGTGCTACGAGATTAACGAGCTAGGGGAACTTGTAATTTTCATTGATGAGAAGAAATTTGATTTACCTGGCATTACTGCAGCCTGGTGGGAGGATCTGTATGACTAGAATGTTAAAATCTCTATCTGTAACCTGTTTAGGAAACGGAGAGCAAGAAAATTAAATTGTATATTAAGGATACCATTGATAACTCAGAACGACAACATCTTGAATGCATATGAATCAATGTACTATTTCAAATGCTCAGGAGGAAGTACAGGTGGGCTCTGTAATAGATCAGCATGAGAGGATTGGGTGAATCCTTGTTTGTGCCCGTTGCTAATGTATGGAAGGAAAAACTGCACCCCAAAGGACCCCCATCTGGAAGGTGTAGATAGATGGTGATAGCATTGCTGCAAAATATCATTAGAGTTCTAAAAATTGATAAAAAGAAAATGTTTTTGTTAAAAAGATGTCTACCCTCTTGTATTTTGCTTTGCTTCAAGCTTCATTAGAGCAAACAAAAGAGAGACACTAGGAGTTACAACTGATAAAAATTCCCAAGGAAACTCGAGACAACACAAACTCCCTTATACGTGGCAGGTTAGGACAAATTTTAAAAACAAATGGCAGCAGTGGTGCTGTTCTCTGAGCAGGTTGAGATGGAGGATTAAAGGTTGGGAATGATACTAGTTCACTCCAGGCATTTTCTAAATCATCAATTTCTGCATACTTTAATAACATCAATGACCAAATAATTTTCCACGAATTCCTGATAACAAACAGTACTGAGGTGATGGCCAGGAATCTCATCCTCACGTTCTGCAGGACCCTCAGTAATGGATCAAAGCCTGGTTGTCTTGGGCACTATATAAATATGTGACAAAAAGTTACACGAGAGGGCAACAGAGCCCAGACAGGTAGAGTAGAGCAATGCATGCACCTGTCTGACAGGATCGAAGCTATACGTGATTATAACTCCTCAAACCATGTCTCTGGGTCGCCATTCATCATCAGAGAACTGTTTATACAGATTGGAGAGGATATTCTGAAGAAATTTCCTACTCATTTCTTTGATGATGCTTATTTAACATAATCATAGAGTGTATCACCCTTTGCTATTTTTTTTTTGTCCCAGCTGGTTCTCATTTTTTAAAGAGAATTAGTGCTAAAATTATACCTCAATAGCATGTCAAACTAATTTAATATAAATAATCTGACAAGCCAGGTAACAGATACTGCATTACAAACATTAAATATTTCTTTCTGAAGCCATATTTTTTCCCTTATATTTCTCATTCATATGAAGTACAAAGATGCTTCAAGTTAGACATATCCACCAGACAGGTCAACCTGCACAGAAGCAAATATTTTTGCCTTCTCAGAAAACACACCAACAGTAGTATAGACAGACCTGAGAAACACTATATGACAAGGTGTCTGTTTTCTGCTGGTTTCTAGGAGAATAGTCCAGAAAGTGCATCAGAAATTGAGGGAAACTGAGCCCGGCACTCCGTGGAGCCCATCAGAGACATGTCTTTTGGGGTCTCTACTAGCCACGGTGAAGTGACTGAGCTTGGCATTCATGACGAAGGAGCAGTCTGCTCAGACCCTGGCTGCCTTACTCAGAGGAGACTGAGGCCTTTGTGCGACGGGTGCTGGAGCACCCACTCTTTCAGCAGTACCCTGTTTCAGTGGACTCCTCCCCTAGACATGCTTACAGTTGTGCATTGGATGCTTAAGGAGGTATTTTGCAGAGGCCAGCAAAATGTTTTCTTCTTCCTATGCTTTTATTGCTCAGTGCCCCACTCAGCAAGAGTAACTCAAGTTTACGAGACATAAAAAGACCATTTTATTAGCTTCTCTAATGTAGAGACTTCAGCATTTTGGTAAGCCTTATTCTGTGTCACGAACAAATATCCCCAAAGGTACAAGATGTATTGTCCTGAGAATTAAACCAAAGCAGATTTGATTAAAGTGAAAAAGGCGCTCTCTTTTTTTTCTTCTTCCCCCCTCAAAGATGGTTATCACAAAATATCTAAAAACCCTGTCATGGGACAGACCCTGCATTATTAGATGTAATTGCAGATGAACACCTCCTACACTGTACAGACGGATACAGCTAAAACCAGGATCTGGCCCAATGTTCTGTAGCTAATGTGTAAAAAAAAAAAAAAAAAATAAAATAAATGAATATGAAACTCCCTTGACACTCTGTCTGGTGGGTTCACCAGGCAGCTTGTTTTAGTGCTCAAAAGGACAGTTTTGAAAGTGTTTTTTGTTCTGCTTCTTTTTTTTTTTTCCTTTCTTTTTTTCCTGTCCTCTTGCTATTATCACCTTGTTAAAATACTGCCAGGCTAAAAGACAAAGCTCAGGAGGTGTGTTAGCAGAGGGGAAGGGGTTAATAACTTGACAGGTCTCTTAAAGGCAGAATCCTTTTATTTCCAGCAGAACACAATACTCCAATAAACAATTCTGTCTGTCTTCCTTTTTACTCTGGTATCATGGCCAGAGTTTACAGGGGGTGCATTTTAATGCTTACAGCAAGAGAAACTCTGTGAAATAATGAACCTGTAAATCTCCTGGCTCCCGTTGGAGGTCAGTAGCAACCCAGGGTGTTTAACCTCTTCCAGGATCAGGCCCTGTATGAATCACATCAATTTCTCCATAACAGTGTTAATTCCTTCTCTCAGACCTGAACAAATGACGTTTTGCTTTTCAGTCACAGAATGATCAACGTGACAGGACCAGACTGATGTCAGCAGTAGGACTGGTTGGGGTTTTGTGTATTGTCACCCAGCGCCTTTGGGCTAAGTAAATTAAAGAACCCGTAAGTCTGCAGGCAACCTCTTTGCTTTCTTCAAATGCTGACAAAGCTACACAGCATCACTGCTGCTGGCACCTTGGTTCCAAACTTGAAAAAACCCCAGGGTCAAAGGGCTGCTCTATTAAAACTGTTGCGTATCTGGTGGAGGTGGTTAAAGTGTTTCCATTTGAATAGTTTTTCATCAGAAAATGGTGACTGGGTGGAATCCAAGTGCTCCACAACCTGGTGGAGCATCACATGTGGTGATGCTCACATGTTCCTGGAGAACCTAACAATGCTGCCAGGCTCCCTGATGACTTGTCTCTCAGGTCTGAGTCCCCTGGGAGACACATGGACCGTTTAAAAGCCAGGGAGTCTGTCACCCCAGGATGCTGAGAGCAAAGCAGGATTTGAGAAATTCTGTGTTATGTTTTACAAAATATGGCTCTTTGAATATGTAAAATGCTCACATGCTAGAACTGTTATGTGACCGTATTCCTTCAAGTGAACAAAATTATGGCATCTTCTGGAGTCAGTCAGTTTGCGTTCAGTTCAAAGCTGAGCTTTACAGAAAGAAGTGAGAACACATTGCTCTTTCTTTTATAAATCCATCACTTTTTTCCTTTCTTGAGAATGCTTTTCTCATAGTACGCTTAATGCTAGAGGGAATGGAAGTGAAAGCACCGGTCCTAGCTTCAGAGGAACTTCGCACATTTAAAAGAACCTGATTCCCATCCTCGTGGAAGCAGATGAAAGATAAGAGAGAAAAGCAACATTGGGAAAGATGGTAAGAGTATCCTGAAAGAACAAGAGAAATACAGAGGCAAAGCAAATACGGTGAGGGTATTCATGTCGTCTGCCTGCCTTCACTTTGCCCATGCTTCATTTTGGGATGGAGGGGTTACTCTATAAAAGAGAACATACACCAGACAGAGTAATTCCTAAGGCAAGTTGATGCCTGTTATGCTTTGAAGCATGTGAAGATTATGAAGGTCTGTTGCATCAAATCCAGACAGACCTTGAACATCTGCAGTTCCTTTTTCTCATCAGTGTTTGGTCTTTCTCACAATATTGGTATGTGTTTAAAATGTATGTAATCCTGAAAATACTGGAATTCTTCAGACACTACTCACTGGTTTCTGGGATATAAAACCACTGTTGGAATCCAGCTCCTCCCTTTGGTGGTGATCTATTGTAGAAGGAGGGAAGTGTTGCCATCTTTTGAATTTTTCTGTTGTGAAACTGATAGCAAGAGCCTTTAAAAATAATATTTTTAATATGGGTAATTCTGCTAAAGTAAAGCACATACAGTAATTCAGTCTTGTATGTATCAAAATCTAAGGAGACGTGATGGCAGGTGAATGGAAACATCACTGTGCTCATGTGGCCAGTCACACTGCCCATCCGTGACAGAGGAATGACATTAATCCAAGCAGGGCATGAAAACAGTTCCTCAGTTACAGGACTAATCTTTATTTCCTTTATGTGCTTGATATCTCGGTATAACACATTGCACATATTACCACGATGACTTTCTCAGAATTAATCTGAACATGAAAAAGGTTTCGTTGTCCTGACCGATTACCCGAAGTTATACCTTTTATGTCACTTCCTGTGTTCTTGGAAACATTATGTCCAATCGCAGATTTGAACCATGCTACAACTGAGTCTTGTACTTCATACATTTTGGCAAATATTACTGATTTATTGAAGCCAGTAAAGAAGTATGGAAGTTATTAACAGTAGCCCTCATCAGTAACCTGTCTGCACACACAGCATACGGAGGAGATGTTACAGAAATGGCATCTTTAAGATAGTGCTCAATCTGCGAGCACAGGAGTTTAACTGCTGTGGAGGACGTGAGTGGTGATTTCATTTGCAGTTATTTCACTTTATTTCATTTGCAGTTATTTCACCTCCATGATTGTAGTGCGGCCAATCCAAGAACTAATGGAGATAAATCTGTCTTTACTAAAATTAGTGGAATAAAATAAAATGATACTTATGAATAAAAGTGATCAAAATAAATCTCATGCTTATTAAATTTAATAAATAAGACTCTAAGTGAAAAGCTATTGATGTCCAGCTTGATTTGTTTCCTGTGTTTTCTTGTGCTGTTTTTGCAGAGCAGGTTGTGTGGACTGGGAAGCTTTAAGAGGTAAAGTACATTGCTCTTTAGTGGTGAGAAAGGCCCACCAATAAAGGTGGATCCATGAGGCCATCAATGCACACAGCACTTTGCTGAGCTACTTGAGTGATCCTGATTATCATACACAGAAAAGCATACATGTTTTCATCAGTATTTATTTGGCTGTTCCAGAGGAGTCAGATAAGCCCTTTCCAAACCTTTTCTCCTGGAGATGTCTGCCAAAATGCCACGTGATCACCAACATGTGCAATATTGGAATGGATGAAGTCTGAGCAAACGTTGAGGGAGAACATCCTTTTCCTTCAGTCGTACTCTGGCTCTTCTCTGGGGAAAACTCCTGAAGCAAGAGGAAAATTTTGCTTGGACGAACTGCCCTAAATCCAAAGGTAGAAAATTTAATTGTGCTTAAATTGTAGCTGTGTCAAGTCTGTTTCAGACTCACACTGTTTGTACTGTTCTTCCCTTTTGCCTCTGAGCCACACTTGGCGTTTGGGGTGCAGATCAATAGTGTATCCAGCCACTTCTGGGTTAATGCAATGTTAATTTTTTTTCTGTTTAAGACAAATTGGCAATTTAAAGGCCTCTTTGAAAGCAGAAACAGTGTTAGGTGAGCTTTGTGTGTTTCCACCTGGGTTTTCAAAATGGATGCTGGGCAGCCTGTGTCAGTGATAATGATTTATTTCTTATTCTGTTACTCAGGCTGCAATTAGAGTCTGTGCCTAGTGCTTTCCAGGACAGAGACAAGAATAAAAGCTGTAATGCCCAGACTCTCTAAATCAGAGATCTCCGCTACTTTCTCAAACAGGAGTGTGTCAGTCCTGTGACAGGAGGAGGCTGCAGCTGGGACTAACTCCTTTGAATGGGGAGATGTGATCAGAAGATTGCTCTACAGAAGGTTGCAGATCAGACTAGCCAAGAGCAACTGGCACATGGGATCCTAGAGTAGGACAGAGACCGTGATGCTGTACTGCAAATGAGTGAGGTCTGGAACTAGCTTCAGGGATGTCATAGGACTTAAACCAATTGCAAGTGTCTAAATCACAGTGTTCAGGCTCAACAGACCTGAGATCTCTAAAGACTGGAGTGTAGACATCCCCTTGGGCGTGGGTATGAACTGGTAGTGAACAGCAGGACACCACAAGGTTTCAGGGACTTGCTCACCCATACCTTTTGTGAACTGTCATTTCTATTTTTATATAAAGAAAGATAGGTACAGATGTAAAGCAGTAGAGAAAGGGGATGTAAGGGCCAAAGGCCAGGTGGAGGAATAACAGGGCTAGCTTGGTCTGCAGATGTCTTGGCTAGTGGTTTGTACTTCAAAATAGAAATAATTTTTTTTTTTTTAATTGGTGCAGAACTGAGGGAAGAGCAGGGGGTAGAAGGAAAGACAGGTGCAGATGGCATTGTTAGAACTGATGGCTGGAAATGAGGAAATGGGATGAAGAAGAAATTCAGTTGAATCCAATTTAGCATTAGCAAGACAGTAAAAGGGGCCTTCAAAGAGAAAGACCCATAGCTGTTCTGCTCGCTGGCTTGTGTGTTGAGGAGCACTGCTGTAACTGATCCTCTGAAAACTATTTCCAGAGAAAACAGAGGAGGAAAGACATACACAGTCTGTACCTCCTTTGGTATCGTGGCTGTTTGGGATACAGCACGGCTTTGCAAGTTTGGTCATCTGCAGGCTGTGTGCCCTACATTCACTAAATAATGGAATTCATAAGAGCTACTAAACCAAGCAGGATGCTGCCCAGCCTGCCCAGTACAAAGCGCTGCAGAGAGGAGCACAGAAGTAATGAGATGTCTCTGCGCTAAATGGAAACCTCTGCTTCACCTGGGACTCGGAAGTTCCCCAGAAATTGAAGAAGGTCAGTCGCATTGTACTCACCAGAGCTCAGTGCTGATAGCAATAGTGTATGATGCAGAAGAGAGATTCAAGGACTTCCTCTCTCTGAATTACAGCCTTTGTCTCCTGTCAGCCATCACTGAAAAATGCTGCAGTCCCTGATGAATGTGTAGCAGGTAATTCTCAGTCAAGTTGCTGAATTGTCATCAAATATTACATGAGCTATTCAGTCATTCAGTATTCACCGAGCTGTAGGAAGAGCAGGCTTGACCTTGTAAATGAGCAAGGGTACGTCTGTCTGGTAAGAGAGGGCTTGGCTCCCTGCTTTTCTCGTGTTTTTATTTATTTCACAGAAGACAAACTAGCTCCAACACAAACCAAACCAGAGTTGGTTTACAAATGGCTTGGGTGCCAATCTTGTGTATCAGCCAGCGGGGCCTGACTGGGTGCGCGCCGAGCTAGCTCAGCTCTCTGCTAGCTGGGGTGCCATGCTGTCTGCCACCCAGGTGTGCTCTGACTGTGCCTACAAAAGCACCCTGCCAGTTTGGGAACAATGCAAAGCCAGAAAAGGGGTTGTCTCTGACACCTGAGCTCCTGGTAAACAGCCTTTTAATAGATGATTTTGTATTTACCATGGCTAACTTTAACCTTGTTCCTATTTAATCGTTGAGATTAGTTATACTTCTTGTAATAGAATCCTTCTGCATCCTGTGTTGAGTTTACACCCATCACTGAATATTCAGGAAACATCAGCTCAGTATTTTGTGCCAGTGTCTGGAAATGTTAAAGAGACTCAGTGGCTCCATCTACTCTTAAGGTTCTGAAGGGTTCTTAAGGTTCGCTGAAAGGAACCCCATTTTAACCGGTGCGCTGTTTGTGATGGCTCTCATCATCTCCTCATTAGGCCTTGATCTGCTTTACAGCCTTTGCCCTAATCCCTCCCCTTCAAGTTTTCCTGGACCTATATTAAATTTTGGATAAATGATAATGATTTTCTGGACCTATATTGAATGAATAGCTAGCTTCATTTTAGTTTACTGCATTTGCCCAATCCAGGGTGTTTCCCCAATCCACCGGTGTTACTGAAGAAAGAAGATCAAGTTACACTGGTTTTCTGGCACCCCTATGAATTGCTTTTCCATGATGGATGAGGTGAGGTGGTGGCATAAAGATTATTCAGGGAATATGTCTTAATCCGTTTACAGGTCAATGTTCTCCAAATTAATGCCATTAAGTATATACTGTCTCTTAGCTTTATTGACCTCAGACTTAATATTACACATTTACTTCCATTAAATTGCATTTTCCATTTCTGTGCCAAATGATACAGCAGATCAAATATGCCCGCAATATGCCTTAATAGTAAGTGCACCTTCAAATGATAATTGCTAAATTGCATATATATGCTTTAGGTAGACGTATGAAAACAGTTAAACGTTTTCCAAATAAGACAGGTTCTCAAGAAGACCTCAAAAAGCTGCAGTTACTAAGAAAAGACTCCCACACCTTTCCAGCTCAGTAAGTTAGTCACTGTTGTTCTACAAGTCCTTTGTTTAATGGTATTTTAACCCTCAGGCAATTTTATCATTATGATCATTAAAGCTGAGGCTTTATTCTCTTCAGTGAAAATTAAGCTCATGGCAAAATTTATGCTTTGATGTTTAGTTATCCTAAAACTGTGATCCAAAGTGGCATTTGCTATGTAAATTGGAATATTTTTTCTGGGTCAGAAATACAAAAATGATGGAGAAGTCTTTCTTTTTTCCAGCAGGAAATGGAATTCAGTATCCAGTGCAAGATCTAAATCCTGCCCACAATTCCTCTCCAGGGAACAGCAGCTAAACCACAAGTATTCTGGTGTTAGTATTGGAAGAAATAGATGGTTCCTCACTGTCTCTTGTTCAAGCTTTTTTATTTAGTAAATACAATTAAATATTCCCTAGAGTACTTGGATGTTTTAACTCCTTGTTGAGTGGCTGATCTTCCAGACTACCACCATTCTTTTGATCTATGCATACACTTGAAATGAATCATACAAAAGTATCAGTGAAATAAAATAGTTTTGGTTGCTTGTCCTCAAGAAAGCAAAATGTGGTTATGAAGTAAGTTTTTAATTTTTTTAAAGTTTTTTTTAGTTCATTTTATCGTGGTAGGGTAAAGGCAAAACCTACTGATTACTAAGGAACAAATCCAAGCCCTTTCGCTGCCTTCATGAATTTGAGGAGGCTTTCAGAAAAGGGACCCACTTCCTTGGTGAGTTCTCCAGTTCTGTTGGGCCTTCTCATGGCCACCTCAAAAGGCCAGGTGGAAGTGGTGCATGGAAAAGCAGAGTCAAAATTAGGGCAGATCCACTCTACCCATTCTGTGTCTTCCTCAGAGAAATAGAGAACGTAAGGCCATGCTGAGGTAAAGATACTGCCAGTTGAACATCAATGTTTCTGAGTCATGTCTGAGTCCTTGGAGTTAATCAGCGGGTTGGCACTGAGTAGTTAGAATGTTTGTTTTCCATGGATAAATGATTGTTTTGCAACATCCTAGGTTAGAAAACAAGGAAAAGTGTTAAAGAAGCTGGTCATAATTTCAGAACAATAAATTTCTATTCATCACGAATAAGAGTGGGACAGTCTGGCAGAAAATGAGTCTTTCTAATTCTGTGATAATTTAGAGACTATTTTTTGGGACCTATAAATAAGAAAATACATAGACTGCAAGAAGCCTTTCACTAGCTGAGTTCTTACATACATAAGTTTAAGCCTGAAATCTGTTTGTGACGAGTTTCACTAAGAGCACATTGTATTACAGGTAGAGACTCTGATGTTTTCAAAAGGCAAGCAGGCGGTTGCCCACTTTTATTGTTGGCCAGGTAGTGGAAAAGCCTCATTGGTTACCCTTACTTGCCCTCTCTCTAAAGTAATAGGTAGTTTTCTTAAATGTTTCACACTGAAGTTGCTCTTTGAATGCCACACAACCCAGTGAATCCATGTCGCCAGGCAAGAGCCAATAAAAGCGTTCAAGATAAACACTTTATCACTAACGAGCAGGGAAGTTCCTTAAAATCTAGTTCAGGTTCTCTGAGGCTTTTCGCATTCATGTGTCTTCCTGCTATAGTCAAGGGTCCTGTAACTACGGGTAGAGCTTTCTCTTTGGCTCCTACAGCAATGTTTTTGTCAGGAAAGTGCAAAGCAGAGAAGGGTGCTGAAGATTTTGCTGCCTTCTCCTGTTCAGTGAGTCCTTGCCTCTCCTCTCTTTTGGGGTTCTTTTTCCTCCCTTTCTCATATGCAGACTGGGTTGGGGGTTGCTGTCCCTCTCTTGAACCTCTCCTCTCCACCTTTCCCTGCTCCTTAGGTCTCAGGAAGGGAATAAATGGGAAGAGGGATGTAACAGCTGTCTAAAGGGGGAAGAGGGAGGGGGCAGCCACAGCCAGACCTGATGTGAGCATACACTGACAAGACTAACCTGCCAAGGTTAGAGTAGGATGAGTAGCTAGCTGGCAGACATGCACGTAAAATTGTGACACTCTTCTTCCTTGTACGTGATCTGGATACTCCCTCCCACGTTTTTAGGTCTGTTCAATACTGGGTGAGGATGTTCAGAGAGCAAAGTCCACCCGTATCTCCAGACACGGCTCACATGGTGCAGTTCTAACACTCACTTTCTTCAGCTCTAAATCTGTTTCACAGAGATATCTCCTCTCTCCTCCCCTCCTGTCTGCTGCGATATTTTTTGTACTCTGCTTATTCTCCTCTTCAGTACTGAATTATTTTTATCAATACAGCTGTAAACTAGGTCAGGAGATGAGCCAAGATAAAAAAGATAAAGTTCTTTGTGGTCTGATCAAGAAATGGAAATGGCCTTGTTCCCTTCACGCTGGGTAAGGCATGTGGCGATCTAGTCCAAAGGCTGTTACTTTTGTTTTAATATTTATTAAAATTTTCTTCCCCTTTCCCTGTAACTGCTTAAACCTTGCAAGAGTGATTAAAGTCACTAACAAGTAGTTCTCAGTTAACAAAACACCTCTTTCTTGTTGTTGTTGTTTTCTTTTTTTTAATTACTTTTAACCTTGGCCTGTCATTGCAGGTGACCTATTACTGATAGGTGACGCATAAATGATACAGATAGTTCTAAAGGAGAACGAGTGATCACGCTCAACATCTTAAAGAGGTCAGTGGTAAGGGGAGATGGAGATCATTAGTTTATTGGTTTTGAATTTAACAGGGAAGTAGTTTGCTCCTACCCATCCAGCCATTTCATAAAGCAAGGTTACAGGCAAGCCTGTAAATAAATATGTCAAAACCAACAAAATAACTTTTTTGGTTGAATTTTGAATTTTTGGTCTAAGGAGCATAAGCTTCTCTCAGTACTAAGAGCAGCAAACCTTGGTACATATGCCAGAGCCTTTGGAAATAATTAGCTGAAGTTGCTGCTCAAAGTTATGATGGCGGCAGCCTAGGTAAACAAATATTTTTATTTTAGTTACAGTTCATTGTATTTCCATGATTCCTGCTTGTTACTACTGGTTATATTCAGACGGGCATTTGTAATGTGTTTGCACAATCTACTGTCTCCAGAATTAACACTTTATTTCATTATTCAGCTTTGGAATATGTACACCCTGGTTTAATATATTTCAGTGGCATGCTTTGAGTAAATAAATACTTTTAGCATTACTATGCTAATAAGTTATAAATCAAAACTCCTCACAGTTTACGAAGGGAAATCCTGCTCGAAAATCTTGATGGTATGGTACCTTCTAATGAAGATATAACTTGGCAGTTCCCATCCTGTGATTTACTATGTGCATCTGTTTAACCTGATGAACACAAATTATTCCATTGGGACTACTCTTCTGCTTGAAAATATTTGCAGTGCAAGTACTTGGATTGAGGTTAATATCTAATGTAAAAGGAAAATGAAAAACTTTCCACTAAGCCGCTGAACTAAGAGACAGATTTTTCTCCTGCTCTTCGATGAGGGTACAGAGCTAATTTATGTCTGTGATATTTTTGGAGCATTCAGCAAAGCTATGCTGCTGCAGCAGTAGTTGTCCTCTGTGCAGGGCACCTGCTAAATAAGATTATTCTGCTGAGGTAGGGCTTTGCACTCTATATACTTCGCATCTGGAGAAGATAATGACCCAAAGAGCGGCACAGTCATAGCTTCACAGTAACGCTGACCTTGCCAGGCTGTGGTGAACCATATGAAGTTGATATTGTTGAAGTCCTCCATGAGTCTTGGAAGAAAATCACAGTACTCTGTATGAGGACCACACTGATTACGTCCCTCAGAGCCTCTGCTGCTTGTCTGCTTAGCACCTTGGCTGTAGTTTAAGCCTGGTGTGAAAATACTCTCTGATGTAAATGTTTGCAATCTAAATAAAAGCCAATTTCTTTATTCAACAGAATATATTCAATCGAGTGTAATTATGCATTTCATCCTTACTGTTACCTCTCTGACTCAGTTCTGTTCTCCTGGAGATTTGCTGCAGTTTGAGGAGATGGGCATTTAGCGGGGTGTAATCCTCAATGGTGTCAAATCTTTTCCATGCTAATGAAACTGCAGTCAAGCTACCCAGCATAGCCTGAAAGATCATTTGAAGCCTCTGTGTTCTTCATTAGCTGTGACGGGGTATTTTGACCTCTGGATGGCTTAAAGGGCCACTGAACACGTCTGGGCAGGTTGCTGGTGTGCAGAAACCTGCATGGAGACGGAGTGTGGGGCAGCTAGCTGTTAAAGAAAGCTGTATTTCTCAGCACTCCTGAAGCTGCTCTTTGAGACACGTGTGGGCTTGAAGCCCAGAATGGGCTACAGGAACATACAGTCTGAACGGGTATAATGTATAGTCAGTAATTCATTCCACTGCAAACCACTTTCTCAAGCCCTCTTACTGTTTCTCCCTGTTTCTCTACCACTTTATGTCTCTCCTTTATTATGCTCACCTGACTAATTCTACATAATTCTTCTTTCCTGTCTTTCCTTCCTAGTCAAATAGAATTCTTCCTATCTAACTATGGACTTCTGCAATGAAGGCATGGAATTCTGGGCTAATCCTCTCGACTTCTTCTGCAGTCACTGGAAGGAGGTAGAGAGCTGTTTAGCTGCTGCAGCTCCCTTTTAGCATCACATTTAGTCTGAATCTGAGTCACAGGGATTTGCATCCCTTCTGGACTTGCACAAAATTGGAAATGTTCCACCGTTCCCTGGTCAGAGTGTGAAGAAAACCACATTAGCTGAAGTCTGGAAAATGTGCAATAAAACACTGAGATGTTTTGCCATATAAATAGCACACTGTTCACAAAATGATTGCAGATTAGATTGCATGGCTGCCATGCATTTAAGAGAATAATTGAGGCTGAAGATTGTAAAATTTTTCTTGGTTTGAATGAGTGCAGTCCATCCTCAATTGCTGGCACTGCATACCTCATTGATTCACCATAAACTTCAAGTAAATGCCACATAATTCTGTAAAAACTGTACTGGAGTCTCCTCTGTACTCTGAGAGCTCATTATGGTTGAAAAAAAGCCCCATGATTAAAAAACTTTGGGAAAGTCTCATCTTTTTCCCTCCAAAATGCTTATCAGTTGTATGGAAAACGATCTCGGGTACTTGCAGAACAAAAGACAAATGGGAGGACAACCCTGGAATTAAAGAAGTTAATTCTCAGGCAAGCTGCAGTTACAAGAAATGGTGCGATTTCAAACGTGTGTTCAAAGCCCAGGTCTATGAACAGAAAGCAGCCAGGTCACAACAAGGATAAAAGAATGGTTCTCATAAAGAACTGTCTCAGTTGTTTGGATGCGTTAAATGGTCCAGAGTAATTGTGTGTGTTTAGCATTGGATGCTGGAGCAGCATCCCAGTGGGGTCAGCTCTGGTGTAAGAGCAGAGCTTCCTGCTGCGAATGGGGTTGCTGGGGCGGAATGCAGGAGGCTGGTGCGGCTCAGTGCCAGCAGCCGGTCGGGGTAGGACGATATCGCCAAAGGTGCTTCACAAAGCTGATGAGACGCTCAGCCTTTCAAAGCCGGTGTTAGCAGCCGGGGGATTATACTGCAGGAAAGCTGAATTATTGTGCTGAGTACAATACAATTCACCTGGATTTGTTCACCTGTAGCCAAAGGCAGGGGAAAAATCAAACATGCCGTGTGTGTGTTTTTTCACTTTAAGGCAGAAATTTTGTGTACATTCTGTATCTAGAAAACTGCACAAGATGAAAAACCATTTAGTTAGAGGCTCCATCATGGATTTTACATTTGTAACAATCCTTCAAAAGAGGCTTTAAACATTCCCAGAAAAAAATATATTTTAATACATAATATTTGGCATCGCTGGATGTTCTGTGCTTATTTTAGTAAGGCCTGTGAATAAGATAGAAATACAAATAACTTGCTGTGTCCTACTTCCTAGATTCTGCGTGGATAATGCTCTGCCTGTAAGACTCTTCTACACCTGAAATGAAGGGTTTTTTTTTTAAATGTATTAAAAACCATGATTAAGTAATGAGTCTGCAGTACAGAAACACTTATCAGTCTTCAATTGTTCTGTCATATTATGATTAAACAACCCACAGAGAGATGTAATATGTGCCATTTGATTATTTTTCAGTTTAGAGGAGTCTAAGTATGGCCATAACAAAAACCAGATCTTACTGGTTTCTCTTAATTTTGTGTAGCTGTGAGGCAGCTTGTGCATTTAATTAAAAGAACATGGTAAATTTTCAACTGCAGTTCTGGTTTTAATGTTATACTGGTTGTTTTCTTTTACACCCTGCACTAATAACCACTTTGTGATTAACTTGCAGTAAGATTTGGAGGAGGATATACAGAACCAGGGCAATAAGGAAACGAAAATTATGTAAGCTGCAGGATCAGAATTTCTGCTATCTGCAGTTCCATAGTTCTGTTCCTTTGATATAAGAGCTTCTAGCTATGTTGAATATTTATGCACCAAAGTCTTTTGTAGCAGAACTCTCAGAGGTGATGTGAGGTCGTTTTACAGTATTGTTCTCAAGATCGACACTTGGAGCAGTGTACAGGACTGCACCAGTTGTCAGCTTGGTAATATGCTGGAAGCAATCAAATTCTTCTGAAGGCAGAGGTACTGTCAGTGCTAATTAGCAGAGGTGTGAAATAATGATGTCTTTTTAATCAAGAGGTCTCACTAGGAGCCAAGCTTATACACATATTTTATAGTCTTTACGTTGTGTTTAATTGGGACACCTCTGAGGCTACTCACTAGATAACTGGGACAGCTGGAATTGGATCTGGTGGCTGATTAACTCTCAGTTAGTGGTAATTATGAAAGGAAGGCTCAAGTGTTCAAGTAAGTACTGCACCACACTGTGCTGTGCTAGGCTTCGCTGTACAGCTCTCACTGTGCTCTCGTAACACGGTGAATGTCCCTCGGTCAAGAACGTTGGACTGGAGGTAGTGGTAATTATGAAAGGAAGGCTCAAGTGTTCAAGTAAGTACTGCACCACACTGTGCTGTGCTAGGCTTCGCTGTACAGCTCTCACTGTGCTCTCGTAACACGGTGAATGTCCCTCGGTCAAGAACGTTGGACTGGAGGCTGGGGTAGTTTCAATGCTCTGGCTGCAGCTGCCAAGGCTCATGGTAACTTTTAAGTGGAATGGTAAAAGTTAAAAGGTGAGTCTTTGTCCTCTACACATCATACTGCTTCAGAAAAGTATTTCCTGTGTGCAAAGTCATTATTTTTGCCCTCAAAGTCCTAATCAGCACTGTTGTAAATATTTATTGTGGTCTTCTGGTTGTCTACAGGAAGCTTTGCTGATCTGGGGAAGCCAGGACTGGAACAGCTGAGCTGGCATCTTGCAATGGGAGAGGGCAGCAGACAGGAGTAGCTAACAGAAAAGTGCGGGTGTGTGAAATTAGAAATCCATCAGCTATGTAAGGACAAAGCAGCAGGTGGAGAAAGGGAAGCTCTAAGAGAGCAGTCCAGCAGACATGATTCAGATGAAGTTAGAAAGTGAGTTGGAATATAAAAATGGGCCCAGGGATTGTGACTGGTGGAGAATATCAGAACTGGTGAAGTGATTTAGGACTGGGTCTCTGAACGGAACTCTGAAAGAGTGGGGCTATTCTATCAGAAGAGAGTGAAATAGGGAAGGACTTGGGGTATTGGTGAAGGAGGTGTTTGTGAAAAGTTGGGACTTCTCTTGGGAGACCTGGAAATCAGATTTGAGAGAGGTGAAGTGTTCTTGGAAAGTCTGAAGACCTCTCAGATGGGCGGGACTAGGGGTATCTGTGGATCTGGAACAGCCTGGCAAGAAAGTAAAAGAGAGAAAGTAGTGGGAAAAGAGAATCTCAAACAGCTAGAGTTGAGAGTCATGCAGGTATCTGAGGAATCACCACGGCCATCCACCGAGCAGCTCACCTGTGAGTGAAATCCCTCTCCTCGCACAAAGCTGAAACGCTCTGTGTCCTGATGTAACTGTGCCATGCTACCAACACAACACTCCCTTAAACAGTGGCTTTATCTAGAAACTACCTAAAATAATTGGGAGAACCACAGTTTGGGCAACCAAACAATGCAGGGAAAACAGTAAGGGATGTGAGTGACAGAAGGTCCCCGAACTGCTTAAATGGCAAACGTACTCGTACGCAGCTCAGTGGCACGTCTAGTAGGAACATAAAATGGTAGACAAAGGACGAGTGCCCAGAGAGCAGGAGGCCAGGTGAACCTTAGTGATTAGCAGAAGGGGGAGTTGTTCAATGCATTTAACCCAAAACAGAAAGTCCTCTTGGGACCTGACATGAGGAAGTCCTACTGCACCACAGTGTTGCTATCTTCATGAAAAGCCAGGAGAATGGTAACACTCTACCAGCAAGCAGTGATGAGATGCAGATTGCCTTTTAATTTTGTTGTGTTAATAGGAGGAACATAAATGAAATTTCTTTGGAGACGCCTGCTTATAGCTGATCTATATTTTTCATTTATGTACTTGCACATTTACACATATAGTATGTCTTGATTTCTGAAAGCTTTGTTTTATGGAAATGTCAGTCCTCTATTTTATGACTAAAACTTGTTGTTGTTGTTGTTTACTTTGTTAGCTTTTCAAGGTTTCTGTGAGGTTTATATCTTTTGATACTCAATAGATGTTAAAATCTGAAAGAACCGTGTACTCCCTGACTCTGGAGAGCAGTGATGCTGTCAATTATTTAAAATTCTCTTGTAAGTCAGAATTGCCTATGCCATGCCCCTGGCCAGATCCCTACATTTTCTTAAATTCTGAAGTGTTTGACATTGGAATCAAACTCGATTCCTTGAGGCTTCATCTGTTTCTGTAGATCTCTTTACTCTTACCATAGCGTAGAGTGTTGCACAGGGAGTATTTCTACAAACACCGTTTCTATCGGATGTGCTCTCAGCCAGCCTCCAGTCATCTCATAGAGAGTGATGCTAACTGCTGCGTTGCTGGTCTGACAGGGAGGGCAGGCTGAGCACAAGCCCTCACTTTGGTATCGTAGATATGGACTAAGTATAAAAGCAGGACAGATGAGCAGGAGTGCAAGAACAGCTTAAACATTTTGTGCAGGTTGCTTTTTTTTTTCTTTAAAGGCTTTTCTGTTGAAAAGCTCTTCTACTTGTCCCCCAATCTGTTGTTCAATGTCATTCCATGCGGCTTTATGTTCTATGGTCTGTTTAATAGACAAGTGAGCAACAGATGATGCAGAAAACCAAGGCAGCAAATACATGACCTCTAAGTCTCTGAAGTTTTATCAAGGTGTCCCAGACATCAGCGGAGGCCCTAAATGAGAAGGAAAATGGAGCAGTGAGGTTGGGAAAGGAAAGGGGAACCAAATTTTGGTTTATTTATTTAATCTGTTGTTCAGCCAGAACTGTTTGTAGTTAAAACAAAACAACAGAAAACTTAACCAGAACTGGCTAAATAAACCCAATACAGCAGACAATCTGTCTCGGGTTGATTTGCAAAGGACAAGATGGAGACTCCCCTCACGCTGTTCACATCTTCATTGTTCTACAAATTCTTCTGCAAAAGGGAACCAACATGCTCAAGCTGGGCATGAAGGCAGGAGGCCAGATAGCAGTGCTATCCCCTCTCCTCACAGCCCGGCAGATGCACCTTGGCCATGAGCTCTGTTTTTAAACAGGCTCCATTTCCGCACATTGTTGGTCTGCAAACAAGTGCTTGTTGAGGTAAAAATAATACAGGTACTTCTTGTTGTGTCATGTGTCTCCCTTTTATCTCGGATTCTGTTTGTGGTCAAACTGAGCACTAAACAAAAAACTGTTTTGAATCTTTTGGCGGTGTTTTAGCTGACGCCTGTAGCATGATGCAGTAGAGCTGAGCCAGATTTTCATTACAATTTTGCCAACCTGGGTTCTGTGCTGATGCCGCTGACTTGCCTTTGGATGCCAAACAAGTACAGGCACCCTAAGCTGCACAGAGCTGTGAGGAGCAGACCCACTTTGCTTACCGTAGACCCCTCCGTGGAGGGAACGCCTTTCTTTAAAAGCACTTTTGAAAGTTTAATTTTGAAAGTATAACCTATTGTCTTTAACGTTTAAGCAGAATTTTAAAAGCCTTCATCTTTGTACTGTATTTATTTAGTAACTGCTGTGAGATTAGTATCTCAAACTGAAAAATCAATAACTCTTCCCCGTAGACAAGTAGAGACAATATAATGCCCAACAGTCTCTTCACACTAAAATAAAATGTCTCTGAAATGCACCTTTATCCCTAATAAAATACCTTCCAGCCTTTTTAATAATCACATTTTCTGTGCTGGATCTATTGTAGCTAACGTTTTAGGATCAATTTAATAGATGAAAAAACAATAACCATCATTTTTCCATGTCAAAGCATTTTGAAAAATGTGAACAACTACACAGCAAGCGCTGTTTTATGTCTAACCAAAACCAATTTTTAAAAATACCCTTCTATTCTGTTGACATTTAAAATGGGCTAGAAATAGAATTGTGGAGAAAAAAAACCTCAACAAAACACCACTTCGGTAATGCAAGCCAGATCAAAGAGATACTGCATCGCAATCTTGTGATGAGGACAGGCTGGCCTTAGGGTTTGCTGAGGTATATGAACTGTTTGGACAAGTTATTCTTTATTTTGAGCATCCTGAACTTTTTTTAAGAAATCTGGACTGAAGTTAGTATTTCACACGTGCACACACAAAAAAAACCCCTCGATGATTATTTGGATTCATGAAACAGGCAAAACTTCCCAAAGCAAACAAAAAATTACTCCTTAGGAACAGTAAGTTACCCTTTGGTTGTCCAGAAGTTTGCCTGTATCAAATAGATGAATTATATGAAAGTCTCCACAAAACAAAATAATACTTAGTACAACGATCCCCTAGAGAGGCTCTAATGATCACTTGCACAACTGAATGTGATACTCATTTCTCTTGCACCATCCTTTCCTTACCATCTTTGCTGACAGAAATATGCTGTCCGAAAATGTGTGCGGTTTCTGACGAGGCGGTCACCAGAATTTCATTTCCGTATGCACTTTCAGCTGTGTCTTGTGGTATAGCAATAGGGCAGTGCTCTGTGCCAGAGCTTGGATCTCAGAGTCAGTCATCCACCCAGCCTCTGCAGCTCTGCCGAGCCCCGCTGCTCAGCCGCGTTCACTTCCCTTATCTGATTGTACTAGCGGATTTGGATGTGGCACAAACTTCTTGTTCACTTATTGTACTTGGAATTGTACATATCGGTTATCTGGATGGCCTTGGTGCTTGAATTGCCACCATCTTGAGCTATTCAGTGGGTCTAAGAGGCAGATGAGAGACATATATCTGATGTAACAGCAACCCGCTGCCAAATGGTGCCTCTCTTCTTCAACACACAGGATCAGCAGAGCTGCTCAAAGACAAAAGCAGACAGAATTTTGAGTGCTGAGCACTTTATTTTCACTGTCTTTAGTCTCGAAAATAGTATAAGGGAAGGATTCAATCACCCCATTTTCTCTTTGCAATTCCACGTATGTAATTTTCTTCTAGGTAATTTTTCTTTCTGGGAATAATTAGAAAGCTGGCTTTCGTCTGTGAAAACGCAGCATTTTTCTTTGCACTGAGAGACTCACTCAAGACCCTGAGGAGTCAGAAAACCCTTTGTCTGTGAGGTACGGGAACAAAGGAAATAACGCCAGAAGTCTGAGAGCTGCTCCTTCCTGCAAGCTCTTTCTTTGACCCCTCTTTGCAATCTCAGATCTTGACTGTCACCTTCACCTCAACCCTCCCTCTAGATCTACGCATCTCTTCTCTGCATAAAAAAAAAAAAATGCAAACAGCAAATTATTATTCCCTTACAGAATGCAAATACTCAAGATGAGAATGAGCTTCTAGCTCAGCACTACCGCTGGACCTGATATTCTTAAAAACAGTCTGTGCTTAAATGTAAGATCCTGTGTTAGCCTCAGCTCTAGTAATTATTGATGTGACCTAAAGCTATTAAGTCCATGGTAACCTTCTAATGGATTTCTAAGGACTTTGGGTCAGGATTTTTGTGCGTTTTAAGACCAGCGATGCATTAAGACACCCCCTGCATTTTGCTTTGGACGTTGACATTTGAAAAGGTCAGTCTGGAGGAATCTTTGAACTGATGTTTAACAGGAAGCAGAGCTAAAATAATAAATTATTATCTCACAATGAGCTCACTGTATGCTTTAACATATTCAAAGTAAGACATTTACATTCTCCAAGGATGGCAAATGGAGACATAAAATACCTCTCAAGACTTACGTTATGCCCCTATGAACGTTTCCAGAGTGCGATTATCGTTGCTGAACTTTCCAAGTACAACACCTTGAAATGAATAGCTTTTAATCTCAGTGATTGTTGGAAAACAATGGTTCAGTCCTTCAGCTGGTACTTTTCTCTCGTGTGTTTAAGCAGTTAGCACAGCCAAGGAAATTAGAAAACAAAATAGCTCAATTAGGACACTGGGTATTCATTGCTTAGTGAGAACAGCAAGCAAAGACAGAGCAGCTCTCAATATCTGTGATCAGTTACAATGCACTGAGCAGTCGGCACTCAGGCAGGTCCTCCCATTTCAAGTTTCACCACTTAGTACATTTATGTACCATTTTTAATTCCATAAATTCCAGAACACGCAGATTTTTTGTTGTGATATTAGGACATGTAGTTACTGTGTTGTGTAAAAGGATGCATAACTGGGCGGAAAAAAGAGTTTCTCTTAGAAAGGGTGGTAATAAGCATGAGAGAAATGATGAGATTCAGCCTCTGGGAGAACAGCAAAACCTCCCTCCAGTGTTTGTACTGAATAAATGTGGCTTATAAAAAGAAGCAAATCAAAGGTGACGGACTCTGCGTTTACAAATGTCACTGTTGGAAACAAACCAGATATAACAATACTCACATTTTAGTTTATAGAACCACAGAATTGTTTTGGATGGAAGATCATCAAGCCCAACCGTTCACCCACCACTTCCAACTCACCACTCAATTTGATGTTACTGTACAAAGGAGAACGAAATAACAAGTCTTTACATTTAGTTTGCATTCATTAGCTACTTCTTCAATTCCACCCATAACCAGAGTGATTTTGCTGTTAGGAAGAACTCTTAGTCTCATCTTCAGTCTCATTGCTGACGGATACCAGGGAGAGAAATGCTAAGGAAGATGTGAAAATTTTTGAGTAGCCACTAAAACCAGATTTAATTATCATTTCACTTTCTGTAACTTAGTTGCCAATATTGTTGTAGAAAGGGTGACCTTCTACAGCAATAAACTGGATGCACTACTACAAATAAGATCTGTCTGTTAGTAAGCATGGCCTCTGGGTCAGGCTGAAGATTGCTGCGTTGCTGTGGGAACTGATGGCTCTGGGAGGAGCGATTACCCAAGATGCATAACAGGGTCGTAAGTAGCTGAGACATACATTTTCCATGGAGCTGCAAGAACCAGTCCAAGGTCTGATGATGCCAAATGCTGCATCTGTGGGAGGAAATCTCCTTTGTCAGCTGGGAACAAAGCACCACGCAGCCACTTGCTCACTCCTACCCCCCTCTGTTGGGATGAGGAGAGAAAATGTATTTGTGACAAAGGACAGAGAGGGCTCGCTCGCCCCTCACGGTCACGGGCAAAACCCAGACTTTACTTGGGGAAACAGCATCAATTCAATTTAAAAAAAACCTGCACCCATTCTCCAGTTGAATCAGAGTAGGACAGTGATCAAAACACAACCAGATCTTAAATAAATACACTTCCCCTCCCCCACCCCTGCTTTCTTTGCTGGCCCAGCTCTGCTACCTCCTCCCCTGTAGTAGCACAGGGAAACAGGGCATGGGGGCTGCGGTCAGTCCTAGTGTGTCTCATGCTACTAAGCCACTCCCAGCTGTAGCTCACATCTAGTTCTCACTTCACTAAGCAGTTCAGATTGGTGTGGGCTGAGCTGGACCTGTGAAGTTAAATAGCAGAGAACCTTGTTTTCAGCATGTTTCTGATGTTAGAAGCAGCAGGCAAATGCAGTTTATTTGTTCTCACTTAAAGCTAATAGAGCTGCCCAGCAAGACCAGGAAGCATAATTGGGACCATTATCTCTTGTTCTGGTGAATGCAAAAGCAGTTCCCCTTAGCTTGAACTGTACCTATTCCTCCCTCTCAGAGCCAACGTTGTTATCAGAACATCCACCTGTCCAGGGGGACACAGCACCTAGTTAGAGAGTGTTGTGACTACTTTAACTCAGTCATGTAGTTCTTCAGCATGCAGCAACTGTGCGTAGGTGACTTCACCATTTTTGTTTGCATAAATCTGTGGGCATTTCTGATGGGTTGATGCTCCAGCTCTTCTGGAGACTGAATCACACAAGGCCAAGTGAGTTGTCATGACATCAGGCTATATTTGATCAGGCAAGGGAATAAGGTAGGCTTTCATCTCAAAAGACATGGCACAGGATCTAGTAGAACATCTTAATGGTTTTCATGTATTTGTTCTTTAATTTCCCTGAAGAGGAGTCTTTTCAGTCTGCAAAGGAAAACCAATAAAAAAAAAAAGAAAAAACAAACCCAAAAGCCAATATTGTGATGATGCTGAATTACAATGTTCAGTTCTAGTTACAACAGTTCAATATCTCAAGGGGTGTCACAAAACCATTGTCAGGATTAACGGAGTTGTGCTTGCATGTTCTGGGTACAGCCTTCAAGCACCATGGGAGTGGTGTTGTATCTTCCCTAGCAGGAGAAAAATAGAAAAATTTTAACGTAGTCGTTCCTGGTTTTGTCCTTCAGATAGGACTGGTAAAGGAGACAGTGTTCTGAGGCTGCAAGAAGCAGTGAGGCCATGCTGTATGTAAGAAAGGCGTGTAACAAAGTTAAAAGGGAAACCTTGTGCAGTGGAAGGCAATATTTATCCATAGGGTCTGTACTTGAGTTGATTTAACAACTTCCATGCATTCGGTCTCAGATTTTATTGACTGACAGTCTCACATCCACATACCCACAAATATCGGGACGTGTGTCCAAGTGGCCTGGCCAGGAACACCTGCATAGAGGACATGAGTTACTGAGTCCTGGCTACTGCTCTGGTGTTCTTTTGACTGGCAATGATGACATACTGCGGGGACAGACCTTTCATAGTCTTTAGGAGTTTACAGTCCTTTGCTTCAGAATCTTCCTTACTTCAGTCTATAAATTGCAAGCAAAGTCACGTCTCACTATCTGTTCTTCCTATCTGTTTGAAATCTGCGCCTGTTTTCCTGGTGGACTAATTAGGCAAACGCATGTGATTTGCTGCAACCTGGCAGCAGTCATCCAGTTGACAAGGCATCTGTGCCGTGGTCTTATCAGTGCACAGGCCTTCAAATCTTGGCAGACAAAACACATGCCTCAATTTTGCTTCTGGGAAAGGTTTCCTGGGAGCAGTGTCCTGGGAATGGTGTCCTTCATTATCAGTATAGACGATTCTTTTAACCCTTGTTCTGCTGTCACTTCTGCTGCTCTCACACACACATTTGCATTCATAGTTCATTTATACCAGTCTTTTATTTCTGTTAGAAAAAAGTTACAAGCTGGTCTTACTACTTAATTTTTTTGTGCAGAGTTTTCAAGTTTTTACATTTTCATCTCCAATTCATTTATAAATGGTGAGTTTCTTTTCTACTTGCTTGCAAAACACATTACAAAAATATTTTTTCCCACTATTTCTCACCCAAATGCCAGTACTAATGTTTATTTCTCTCTGCCATGACTCAGTCACGATACTGAGAAACAGGCCAAACTCCTTCATGACTGAAAATCATGCCAAGAGAAACATTACCTCCATCCAAACTGTCATCAGCAACTTCGGGCAAGCATTGGGGCCAGATGTCAATTTAGCACTTGAACTAGATACGTCAGAAAGTTGAAACAAATCAACAAAACTGTTTAGAGGAGATTTGCAATGTGAGTTTTTTGATAGCTGGCTTTGTTCCCCTCTTCTCCCCACCCCCAGATTGACTGATTAGATTAAAGCTGTATGAATTAAAACCACAAACAACAGAACAGGAGCTGAAAATTAAACAACAACGAAAGTATAAATATTCTGGCTGCATGTTAATAAAGTCACTATGTCATTGCACTTTGTCTTTTTCATCCAAAGTGTCTATTCAGATAAGATAACATCAAATTATCTTGGGGTGAAATTCAGTATCCACTTTAGACCTGCTTGGTGATGAAGCTCCACAGTCAATATGTTAGACAAAGAGCAAAATTCAAGGACGCATTTGCAAATAGTAATACTGGAAAACTGGCCATGAAATAGTTCTCTTTGAATCAGTACTTCTAAGAACAGCCTGGTTTTCCAGCTGAGTTTGTGCTGGCCTTATGCTACCCCTATGCAGCTCTACACTGAGGTTGCAAGAGAAACTCATTCTTGGCATCTTAGTGTTCTCCATAGCACAGAGAAGAAAGAGCAGCTGAGAACCATCTGTACAGCATCTCTTGTCCCCCTCCACGTAGGAACTACCTTAGCAGTAACATACATAATAAAGAGATGCAGGGGTGAGCAAAGGCCGGACCAGAACGCATGGTGTTCTGCTAAACTTGGAGCAACGTCAGCCATGCCGAAGCCTCCAGATAGTCCATGGTCATGGATACAGGGAGTTGTTTAAGTGGTTTTGTGCCAGTGCAGGAGGGTCTACGTTACCGGACCTTTGCTCTAGCTGGCAAGGGTAATAACAATAGCAAAGATAAGGTTATCACAGGCTTCAGCGCAGCCTTACACAAGCAGTCCTACACCCCTGAATATATTCTTAGCCTGCACAAGCTCCTCCGTTGTTTCTCTCTGTTATCAGTGTTGAACTGATGTAGCTGAAGACTGAAATCTTTGTCTACCCATGCAGCTGATCTAGAGCACATCTCTTAGATGGCGGCGGGAATGCAGATCTATATGTATTCAAATGGGGGTTGAAAAAAACCCAACAACATGCAAGAGCAGGTGAGGTCATAATTTAAGAATCAAAGAAAGTGTTAATTGTAGGTAGACTATAAAGCAACAGTGTTGTCTTATTTTTCTTCAAGGAAACCCCTTCCCTCCCTTTGCCTTTAGAAAACATGCAATAAAGCCATATCATCGCTAAGAAGCTGTATTTTCAAAAACTCAAATCCAAAGTCTCACCGATTGTATCAAATAAGATGCTTGAAATTCACAATAGCACAATATAAAATGGAACAAAGCCAAAGTTTCACGGCAGTCCACAAGCCAACAATACGGAATGGCATTAATGTGTAAAATTTTATAAGTCCTTGCCCCTTCTGAAACGAAACCTGAGAACAGAACTGAGGCCTCAACAGCAATGCAACAGATGCACTTGAAGAGATTTGTATCAGCACAAGTGAGATCAGGCTCCGGGGCAAAAATGTTGGAATACATCTTTTTTAAACCCAAGCATTGAAATGCTATATTTTATGACCATTTACATGTGCAAAGAGACATTTGAGCTCAAAGCAGACAGATGAATGTTTAATCATTCAGCCTGCCTGCACCAATAACAGTTTCCAGATATGAAAATCTTGCATGTAGGAAATGAGATTTCATAAATTTTACTCACAGTCACGAAGTCTGGTTTTTAAAAAGTATCTCTTTCAGATTAGCTCCTGCTTCCCTAGAAACCTTTCCATTAGCAGAAAGAATTTCAGTCCCACAAATATTTATATATATACAAAGGAAAGAAATACTGTTGAACAGAGAAACTCTTTATATTAAGCTGCCAAAAATGAAATCTGAAATTCTTGCCCCAGTAAAATCAGTGGTATTTTCCCCACTGAATTCCACCCTGATGGAATTTCATTTTTAGATGTTCAAATCATAATATCTGAAGGGACGCTTAGAGAAGTACTGAGTTCTCCTGCGAGAGTCTGTACCATGCCACTCTCAAGTGTGTGGTTAAGAATCGCTTCATTCTTGCTGGTTTCAAATGGCTGATTAAAGTACTCGTATGAAGGGGACACTGATCATTGTGGTCTACAAAGGAGTGGGATATTTTTTCCACAATCAACAAGTTCTGCACTGTATTTTTTAAAAGACCAGTACATACAACGATTCACCGTGACATGCACAGCTTTAAAAGCACTAGAGAAGATAAAATGTCTTTTTACTTTTTGTTTGTTTTCCCAGTTTCCACCTTTTAAGAATTCTTTTCATTCCTGTTGTATAAGCAAAGTTATAATTTAGTAGTTAACTCTAACAGACTACTGAATTTCAGATACCTGAAACCATTAAAAATATTCTCACAGAGCTTTTTTTCTGAATTTATAGTTCAGTCCGCACAAGATCTCAGTAGCGATAGTACATGATCTTTCACATGAATTGCTGCCTATGGGTAATGAGGCTCCTTGGACAATGAATCAAACTACCTGAAGAAGAGGATCAGCAAAACCAGCACCACAATGGGGTAACAGCTAACAGGAAATACTGGGGAGATGAATAAGCTTATGTCCTCACACCATTTTCAGTGATATGAGTTCTTCAGGCAGTGAAAAGGCACTCTTTCTGGCGTTTAACACCTATTTTAATTAAAGTTTGTCCTTATTGCTGGCAAGCTGTACATTACTGTCCCTGCAGATCTGCTAGGGGAGCAAATGACATACTCATCTCCTTTGAGAAATCAGCCAGGTTCATTTAGATTGTCTTCACTGACTATTCACAATCATATCCCTGATGTTGCCTGCAGCAAATATGGGAGTCCTCACAGAGCTGCTTCCACTGGCTGAGTTGTGGAGACAAGTTTATCCCCTAAGAGGGAATGCCACGGTGCTCCTATCTCCGTGAGCAGAGCTGTTGGCAAAGGAGCTGTTAACTATTATTATTAACTAACTATAATTGTTATTCATCAAACTGTTCATTCAGGAAATTATCTATTACTTCCGGCCCCATCCTGTCTCAGAGTTTGTTGCATCACTCTCCCGTTTAGACGTGGGTTTGGGATTAGCATAGACAGACAGAGCACAGCTCTCTGTACCTGCTGGGTAGAAGTGCTCTTAAACACAAGCCGCGATGGATTGCCTGAAGATTAGGAGAGTCATCAAATCAGGGAATTTGCATCCTCTTCTGATACAGCTTCATAACCGAATTTGTCCCATAAAGGATGGTGAGACAACGTGTGGACTCCTGAGTTAATGGGGAAGTCCTTGGTGATTGCTGAGCTTTTTTCCCTTGTGGCTTGAGAGCAAGAAATCACACTTACCTCAAATTTCCCTGCATGTTTCTAAAATACTGGATAATCTTAGTGGTATTATTTTATGGTGCATGTTGTGATCAGAGTGAATTCTTTCATAAAAATCTTTATTAACAATTTCAGGAAGAGATATTACAGGTTGTTATTGACATACAAGCTGATGTTTATAAAAAACCCTGAAGGGTGCTGGTGTAGGATGGAGTGAAATGCTTTTTCTCTCTCAGCCTGCTATTTCAGGTCTCTTTTTTTCTTTAGAATCAGGAGAGAGATGAAAGAAACTTTTCTTCATTTTGCAAAATAGAGGAACAAAGCTCTCTTACACCATTTACGTTTTTCACTCCATAGATGTTATGAGCAAATGTTATTTACAAATTTATATTGTGACAAGTCACGATTTTTTATCATGAAGGTAATTATTCTGAGAGTCTTTCAGTCATGACTAATTTTATATTTGGCTGACTCATTTTGTCTTCCAATTAAATAAGATGTGTGAACCTTTTGATCTTTAAAGATGAATGCTGAATATTATGCCAAGAAGTAATTGAATTATTTTGCATGTATTATGTTCTTGCAATTCAGACATGTTTAGCTAGACAGGCTTGGTCCTGCTCTCAAATCGACTTTTGTTTGTTTGTTTTTTAATGATTCTGCTGTCTCCTCGATAGCACAAGATCTCCCTTTTCAGGAGGCTAAAGATAAATACTGAGATAAATACAACCTATTACGGTTCTTAGGGGGAAAAAAAATCAACTGTTGAACTGAGAAACATGTAGTGGACCAAGTTTTGCTTTGTCTCCTATCAAATATCTAGTCTCTGTGTTCAGAGAGATGGAGGGCTCCCAGCATGGTCGGCAACGTTAATCCTGGTCCCCATTTTGTGATAGTCTTACGACACTCTCCCTAGTCACCTTCCTCGGATCTGTTTGAAAAAAGTATTTGTTGTTAATATTTATGTCTTTATCAAGTTTTCACCAAATCATTTTAGAAAGCTTTATTTTGTTTTATACTTAATTACCTAGAGTATGTTATTATCTGTTGTCCTTGTTTATCCATGATTTTGTGGGATACCTTTAGGCTAATGATCTCCGTTTGCCCTCTGGTTGATAATGCCAGCTAGAGTTGGACTGGTTCAGAGTTGTCCTGGGTGTAGATATGTCCCTGGTGTGGAGTTGTCCTCAGTGTTGAGTGGTCAACAGTGCAGGATTGTCTGTGGTGTTGAGTTGTTCCAGTGCAGAGTTGTCCGTGGCATAGAGTTGTCCTCGGTGTAGAGCTGTCCCTGCATAGAGCTGTCAGCAGTGTAGGATTGTGGTGTAGAGTTGTTTCAGTGCAGAGCTGTCCTGGTGTGTTATTGCTCCTGCATAGAGTTGTCCACAGTGTAGAGTCGTCCCCACAGAGAGTCACATCAGCTTTCCAACAAATCAAAGCAAACCAGCCCATCCCTCAACAAACAGGATTGGGGAAGGAAATACAGTAACACACTGTTATAATAATTTGTATTAACAGCTTCTGGCTAGCAGGCATGCAAGAATGATTTAACGATATATAGACTCATTTTAAGATACCAGTTTCTGCACAGAAGGCACGACCATTAAGGAGAACACAAACCAGCACTGAAACACTGAGATCAAACACATTCTAAAAACTGAGAGGTAATCATCACCTTCATTTTAACTCTTACCAAAACTGACAGGATCTGTGGTCATTGTAACTTAGGGCAGCCAGGTTGAAATTCAGTTCTTTTGTCAAGAGGAAAGAGATCATCAAGCTATAAAGCACATGAATGCCG
>NW_010399350.1:0-18836 GCF_000710305.1 Buceros rhinoceros silvestris | reverse complement strand
CGAGCGTATTCCAATAGCTATTTCATCTACCTGTATTGGCTGTAACATAATTGCCAAACTAATCTGGGCCAAGAACAATTTGTAGTTCCTGTCAAGTATGTTGGGACAAACGTGTTTAGTATAAGACTCAGAAAGATCATTTTACCTATGAGAAATAAAGCAGCCAAGTTGCATGCGACAATTGAGAATGAATGAAAAATGAGTACCCTCAAGATTGCTGGAATTATCAAAAGTGGCCAATCTGCACATTTTAAGAGCAATAATCCATACAAGGCAAATTGGTTCATAAATCGATGTGAACTGAAGATGGCAAAAATTAATATTAATACAGTCATTTCAAAGGAAATCAGGACAAGTTTCGATGGAGCACGTGCAACCCATCCCCAATTTTTAAATCCTTAAATGCCTTTTTGATGCGGTGAAGGTTAAGCTCTAACAGAGACAGATGCTATAAGGAACATGCAGCAATAAGGCTGCACAGCAGGACTCTGCCCATGCTGGATACTAAGGCAAGAAACATCTACAGACAGATCCAAGCAGGCAGATTGTCTTGTCCTGCTACAAGCACTGTAGAAACAATAGGTGAAAGCAAGATCACTAAATAAGAATTATCCTGCTGCATTTCGGCTTCATCCTTCCCCTTCACCAGGAGGCCCCTCTCCATTAATGTTATTTTGTTTGTAGGAATGGTCATAAGAACCTTGTAGGTAGGACTTCTTCTGCTTAATGGTTATAACTGCATCAATTCATGCGTCATTGGCTGGGACTTCTGTGAAATGCCTGCAGAGGAAACCTGGAAGAAGGAGTTACAGAGCTTAGCTGTTTTGTTTCAATTTTTGCCTGGCCATCTGTGAATAAAGCATGCACTGGACCACAAGATTAACTAACCCTTCCAGCCTTCCTCTGTTCCTTGCCTTCTAGCTCCACCTTTTCCAGTAAACAGGTGCCCATCTGAGGCATGGAAAGATGAGTATCTGGCCACCCATTAATGACCAAGCCACTGAGGCTGCCTTAGGCCTGCGTGCGTTTCCTGTCCATCTGTAACATTAGAGAATGGTCTTCATTTAAAGACAAATTTGACCAATCAATGACATAGTCTGAAGGGCCTTTTAAATACCATCACTGTCTGAAAGCTATTACTTCATGCCGTCAAGTGCATACCACCACTGTTAATATAATATGGAGTACATAAACAAATGGAGCAAAGAACCTACGGAATTGCTTAGCTTATAAATTTTGCATTTGGAGAACCAGTTTTGATTTGTAGTGCACAAATTCTGCAGGTTGTTATTGCTATTTAGTACGAATGTGTAATAAGCATAACTCTGGAAGATTACATTAATTTCACGAACTTTCAGAATAACATACCTGTAATGTTTCATCCTGCCCACTGAAGCAACGAGCGGAATCTCGCTGGGTTGCTGATAAACTTTGGAAATCACCAGCTGATGACTGGCATACCATTATGGGGGAGAAAAAGGCCAGAACGCCTGTGGTGATCATGGGAACAGCGTGTTATGTGGTTCTTTTTCATCAATGATAATGGCTTCTGAGAGGTGAAGAAGAAACTGGTTGAACACCAAGGCATTTTCTCTCTCTGACACACACACACTCTGCTCTTTTATCTTTTCTGGCTTGCTATAGCTTTTGTGGTGTTCCAGATATCCAAGGAAGTAGGTTTCTAATGGGTTTGTACTTCTTTGTTCTTTCTTTTTCATTACTAATATCAGCATTTTTTTAAAAGCCACATTTTCAAAATGATAGAAAGAAGGTCTGGCATAATTAAGTGGCTTATAGCAAATTTTCCCATTCTTGTTTCACTTGATAATTCTGCTTTTTAGAACTATTCACTGTAACAGAGAGAGAAAAACCATCTTGCAGAAGAAACAGACCAGACTCCTCAGTTTGAGGGTAACAGAACACTAGTTAAATACAGTACTTGAAAGATGCAGCCTTTTATCCAGTCAAAAGAAGGGGGAAAAGCACATTCTTTTCCCTTTTGCTGATGAAATAGTGCAGAAAATACTAGAGAAAAGTCTTGAGAATTTTCCTTTCCTTTCCATTTGGAAACCAAATAGAATCTAGGATCTCACAGTGCCCCACACCCATGGGAGCTTACGTTTTAGTGTCTGATGGGCTAGAACTGTCAGTAAAGGGTCAGCAAGGACAAATTCTTGATTCAAGATACACTTGTTTTAAATACCCTTACTTTTCCTCTGAGATGAATAGCTTTGTGAGTTGGAGATGGAAACTACTCCAATTCTCTGAAGAACTTTGGTGAAAGATCTTATTGGCTTTAGACACTGTAAGGTCTAAAAAGTTTTTCATTGTCAACTAGAAAAGCAAAAAGGGAGAGAAAAATAACTCTAAATTGTCTCACATATTATGAAGAAATAGATTTTATTTTGAAGAGCTCAGGGTATTTTAGGCTGTGGCAATATGTAGTCATGATTGAGATAGCACTTACAGTTTACAGCTCCGTTTTCATGGGCTTCAGAACATAGCGAAAATTACTTCTTGGAAGATGCTGGAATAGTTTGTGCTTTTTCTTGCTTGGAAGGGTTTCTTGATAGATTTTTCATAAAGTTCTTCAGGCTGTTCTTAGCTAACTCGGATGGCAACATTAAAACAAGGGCTTTCTGTGACTGAGATAGTCTAGATGTTTCTTCGAGCTCAAAACCAAGCAAGTTGTTTGTGATTAAAAATTCTGTGTCAATGACATAAAGCCTTTCTTTCAAATAAAAGTAGCAGACTCTATTTGACCAACCAAACCCCAGCATGGGGAAAAAAAATAATTGAGGATGTATGTATAATACCACTGAGTTCCCCTGGGCTGATTCGTGTGGATTTTCCACTTTTGCCCTCTTTTCAGGACAGTCTATAATAAATAGAAGCCTCAGGTACATGTCGCCTGAGACCTGGGTGGAGACAGACTTGCTAACTGTGGTGAAACAAATCATGGAGGAAAATACACTCCACAAGCAATTAACATAGGACCAGGAAAAGTGGTGTTACAAGAATGACACCACTGCCACTGTTTGTGGAAATTTTTAGTGATCAAAAAACGTCATTGGTAAAACTTTCATTGTGACCAGTTAGAAGAGAAATTGGCATGTGAAACTCAGAAGGTCGATGGTAGGACAGCTGCAATAAGCAAAATCAGGAGCAGAAATAAATGTGTGGAATTGGGTCCCTATTGGATTTAATAAAGTATTAATATCAGAGACCTGAGAGCACCAGTAGGCCTCAATGATGCTGACCAGCCTTACCTGGGACTTCCACGCCTACCCTCTGCCCATGGTCCTTGGAGTCCCATTTCAGCTCAGGCCTGAGCCACTAGTCCCTGCCTGAGCTCTGATGTAGGGGGGTCTGTCCCCAGTCCTGTCTCGTACGTGGACCCCTCGGAGCAGTGTTGCCGCCACGTGTCCGGTGCTGTCTGCAGCCCTGCTTCCTGTCGCTCCTGAAGGAACTCTCTGGATGAGGCTATGGATGGACCCTGTTTCCAGGACTTGTCTCTGCCCACCGTGCCCAGGTGCTGCAGGACCATGCCCTGGTCAGGGAGGCACCACTTGGGCTGGGATCACCCTCAGCTCCTGGCTCACTCTGTCTTAGGAGCAGCCTGTCCTCACTGCTCCCTGATAAGCCAAGACAGTACAGACATTTTCTCTTGCTTTCATAGACTGTGCTGTGTGATCTGAATATAATACCCGGAAAAGGACAAAAAGCTGACTGTAAGCACATCGAGAACACCCCATACTCAAGGGACAGGCAATCCACCCACCTCTGAGACTTGGCGCCTGTGTGTGATCATACTGTGCTTGGCAAACCAGAGGCAGATGAAAGAGAGAATCAGGATAATCCTCCCAACTGCTAAAAGACCTTGGTAATGTAACATGAGCGCCCCAAACAGCAGAAAATGTTCTTTATTCTTGGTTAATGTTTAAAGGCTTCAAAGGGCAATACTGCTATGGCTGTGATTGAAAAGGACAAATTCTGCTCACAAACGTTCCTCAAGGTTTTCTCTCCTATTTCCTACTCTACACATTTTTTTTAAAATTGAAAATGCTGACAAAGCTGTTGTTTCGAGAGACAATGACGGTAACCAGGAACTGTTCCGCTGACTCCAGGAGCTCAGGCCCTCTGGTAAAATGCAAAAACTTCATCTTGCTGTATGAGTGTTGTAACACTCATCTGTTTGACACTTTGACACTACTGGAAAAACACTCCTGGTACTGTAAAGGTGGGGGGACTCCAGTCTGCACAACTGTTTAGGATGTCTAATTTCAATCTCCAGAAAATCCTGACAGGAGCATATAGCTTATTTGGGAACCAAATGCATCAATTTTAAAAAATTTGCTGCAGGAACAAATTTTTGGAAGTTCTCTGCATTGAGGCCCCATCTACCTTACGAGTTAGAACACATTACTATGCAGAAAAGAGAAGGCTTTGTGTCAGAAATAAAGCAAACTGCCCCCCTCACAGATTCTTTTGTATAGATCGTGCTGAAATGAACTGAGATAACAGCAGGGTTTGACTATTTCCTTCCAAGCGATTTAAAACTGAGCAAACAATCTGAGACGAAATTGCCCTATCCACCACAGCACATATGCACGCGGATGTCTTGTACAGAAGATGGTCTTTCTTACTAGTCTGAGCTCAAGATGGAGGATTTCCACTTCTTGTACAAGAATTTTCTCTATGTGGCGGTTCTTTAAAGCAAGTTGGTCTCTCTGAGGAGACTCGGTCTTATCAGCACATACTAGATTTTTTATGTTGAGATAATGTCTGTGTGTCCTTGCCCAGAGATCTCAGGAGATCTAAGTAGGGGAACAGCTGAGCTGTGGAAGTCTGCCAGCCTCAGAGCTGAGCTGGGCTCTGGACCAAAGACGTGTGGCAGTTCTGCACATTTGCATGAAAAAGGTTCCACGTGTCTGTGAAATTTTAATAATGAGTTGGATAGTCCCTGCAGATACTTGGCTCCCCTAGAAAGCCACAGAGCAACAGTGGGAACTCAGTTTAGAAGCCTTGGTGGAACCTTTTCTGCTTCTAGATTCAGTTTCAGCATCTGGACCTTTTCCTTTGTTAAGGAAATTACATCCAGAAAATCAAAACCCTGCTCAGTTGGTGCCTATTCTCGAAGAACCCCAAAATTTATGCATAAGTGAGTTTTATTACTAAATGTCCCCGCTGTATCTCATGAAGCTGAGCACACTCACTCCCTTTAACTGGTGACATCTGGTGCTACTCAGGTTTAATTGTAACTGCTTTGGAAATCTGTAATCTTTTTTAATTTCATTTAGTTGGGATTAATCGCCCCTAACAAGCAGAGGCTCAGAACAGCCCTTTTCTCTCTAAGTATGTTGGCCACAGAGCCATTGTTGTGAGTCATTACGCAGAGTCCTTTTTCTGCTTAGTGAAATTGAGACAAAGGAATGGCTCATCAAGTTTTTGCTGCTCTGTCACCTTGCATTTACAAAGCTCATATGAACGGGCTGCATGCAAAAGTCCTTCCTGTGGAAGGTCACCCTGTTAACAGCTAGTGCACAGAGCCATTAGAGTTTTATAAATACAATACTTTGCTTTAAACTTTTTTTTAAATCTAAAAGCTTTTCTAAATTGCTCGAATATTTCTGAGTAAAATTGCAATTAATTTACAGTAATTAGAAAAAATTACGGTGCTGAGTCTTATGTTTCTATGCGTATTTAGACCACCAATATTTCAATGTATAAACATCAAAATATCTTTAAAAACCCAGCCCTTGTTCTCTCACTTCTCCAGCTTCTTGAGGAAGTTGTAATGCTTGTCCCCCTCTGCTTTCTGTCATTTTGGATTGTAAATTGGGCTGAGAATTCTGTTTTATTATGTCTCTATGCAGGATAACAGGACAATGATTTTCCTCGGGCTCACTGGATGTGACTTTAGCCATTCTAACATAATTGAGGGAAGATCACAAACATAAGCTGCGATGGATGGCTGCTCGCTTTCCTCCATCCAGACCTTGTGTTGCCGTGGAAGGTGCAACCTTCCTCCCCTCCCATTTCATCTCTGTAATGATGGGAGCTCAGCATAGGAAGGGAACAGCTGATGCTGCCGGAGAAAACACAGTAAGGTCTTTTCATCGCTTCATAGAGAGTGCACCACACAGGATCATCCAGTCAGACCTCTTGTTAAGCAAACAGGTTCTCTATATTCAAATGGCAAAGCGTACTTCAAGTCTTTCTTTTTCCCAGAAGATTGAATGTTACGGTCAGAGAACAGGGAACCACCAAGCACAGCCAGTACTTGAGTTTACAATAGTTTTGTAGCAGGGAGGTATTCAGGTGAACCCAGCAGCAGAACAGCAGCGTGTCATACAGAGGAAAACAAGAACTTCACCTTTCTCCTGCCCCTTCTGTGAAAATACTGTCATTTCATCAGGCATGGCCAGTACGTGTAAAAAAGGCTTGTAATCTTGGGCCTCGGGAGAGCTGGGCTGTTCTACTCCATGCTCCATGTCTGCCAGTGGATGGCCTCAAGTTTTACAGAAATATGGGGGGGGGGAAATCTTAGAATGTGTGTAGACTGTCGCGGGGAAAAAAAAAAGTCATTTCTGATCTTTGCCTAGAGGGACTGGGTGAGAGATAAGAATTTCAGGGCATTTTAAAAATACAGGTAACTTATTATTTCATTGACAAGTCAAAAAGGTGACTTGCATGATCATGCAGTGTTCAACTACCCTAACTGCCCTCACCTTGATAACGGACTATTAGAATATAGTCACTTTATCAAGACTGAGGCACGCTCTCTTTTATAATTATAGTTTATAATTAAGGTTTTGATGAAACAGCTATAAGGGCATGCCGGCAGCAGTTGAAATTGGCCATAATTGCTGTAATAAATCAATTTCACCAGGATTATTGCTATTGTAAAACTATTAATCTGTAAGAGTAATATGTGATTAAAGAAGGCTCCCTGTCAGATCTTAGCAACTAGGAATTGAGAATGTAAAACTAAATTCCTAATCTAGAATGTAAAACTAATAGAGGTGCTGATAAAAGATGAAGTTAAAACTCTCCCAAAATGTCAACAATCAAGGAGCAAATGAAGACGAATTAAAGGAAAGCTTGATCAAATTTTGATTTGAAACAATAAGCATGGCTCTTCCATTGCTGAATGAGATGAATTTTGCATCTTTAATCCACTGTGACTACCGAGAGAAGAATCTCAGAAATTTTCTGTCCGTCAGGCCACCAAGATGCTACCCACTCTTGCATGAAACTGTGTTGCAGAAGTGAATATCGAGATGCAGATGGGAAGGAACTGCGCTCACAGTTGTTTTTCTCGCCATTGTTACCGGTATAGTCTAGTTAAGAATTATCTCCACACATTTTTCCCATATTTACAGATAGCTGTTCAGTTTATGGAAGCTGGAAGAGCAGTAATGTACTCTACAACATCTATATTCTTTCTGATCTCATTAGAAAACGCCATCTTTATAATCATGGTTTTATTACCTGATAGTCATGTACCAGCACAATGTGTTGCGTTTACTTCCATCAGTACCAGGGAATGCTGTGGTATTTGTTCATCCTCCACAGTCTCTCCCCAGTAAAATACTGGCTTCACTTAATTCAGTGGAAATTTTACCACAGCTGGACCAGTCTATCATACGTACATCTCAGCAGCAGCAGCAACTAAGGCATTTGTGGAATAGGAGGGCATAGCATCCTATGGATAAGCAAGTTTCACGGGATGAGAAATTTGTTAAATAGCTACTTAGATCTATAACTAACAAATAAGCTGAAAGATGCTAAATCTGGATGGTGATGTAAAAACTTTATTTCTCAGCCCGCACTATTTGAAAGATTGAGGGAAACAGGGATGGTCTCCTATCCCTTGAATAGATGCTAACAAATTTCCTGCTCAAAGTATGTTCTGTATATATAAAAAGCAGGGTTGCCCTTAATATGCACTCATCGCAGTGAGGGAAGTGGTGCATGAAATACCATCACGAAGCTCTCAGGGTGTGTGCTTCAATTTGGATCACTTTTCAAGTGTATTGCCTGGTATCACTATTAGTCCTCTTTGAGGAGGAGGAGAACTAATGGTGTCTGCACTCAGACACGTTGCGGAGTGGTGTCTGAGTGCAGGAACCAAGTACCTGCTCCAGGAGCACACCCAGGGTACTGCCACCACAAAGAGACACTAAAGCCGTGGACCAGAGCTGTGCTAGTCCAAAATTTAGAACAATCCTCAGTGTGACATCCAGACCTCAGCACTAGCTCTTTCACTCTCCATGTTGACTGTTATTGGTCTGCACTAGTTGCTAATGTAAACTTGGCCTCAGACAGCACTTTTTGCAAGTGTTACGGATACCGCCTATAACATTTGTTTTCTTTGCTTCTTAATTTCTTTGCTTGTTAATCCAAGAGCTCCAGCCTAAACATCCTCTAGCCAAAAGCACATCCTTAAAAACTCTCTTCTTTTTCGTATTTTATTCATATATTATCACACTCATCTTGCATTCTGAGATGATAGGATGACATGGGGTACACTATTGACCGTGACACAGAGACGAAACAACCATTTACCGTCCCTGCCTGCTTCATTACCTTCACCTAGTCACCTTCTCCTTCAGATAGATTTGGATATTGCAAAACGCCTTTCCTGTCCGAAACCTACAGCAGTCTTATTCATCGTAAGATGGTAGAGAGTAGTTAGCATGGATAATAACAATTTGCATTTCTTGTGTTAAAACATGATAATGTGCATAAGTGAGAAATTAAAGACAAGTAGTTTGGGTTTTAAATAGAGGTGAAAATAAAATTACAGGTAAAGATGGACACGTACCTCAGGCAAATTTTTCCTAAAATACTGAGCATACGTGACTATTGCAATAAATCTATTTTACAACTGTATTTACTTAGCTGTAACTTCTTACTCTGCAATTGCATTTTAGGCTATTAAGCTTCAATTTAAAAAAACAAAACAAAGCCTGGCCTTTGGCTTTTTTCTGGTAATTTAGAAAATTAAACAAGAGTCCTTTGACCTAATAAAATATGCAACATAGAACTGCAATAAATCTTTGATCACGTCAGGCTGGAAGGGTTTGCCTTCTGTTTTACCACCAGGGACTACATCAAATATATTAATGGGAGAGGGATTTGGAAGTAGAGCGTTTGCGTTGTATCATGGTATTTTCTCCAATGACTTGCTTAATACAGTATATATGTAATAGCATGTTACATATATGTTGACACAATTTCCTTGGTTTTGAAAGCTGCGTAACTTACAGAATCCCTTAATGAACCATTTGTGTAACTAAACAGGAGAACTACAAAAGCAGAGGTTTTGGTCGAGTGAGATTGAATGTCAAAAGATGATAGATTAATAAATACAAAATTCAGCACAACACTCAGCACAGATTTCCAGTGTAAGAGCTCAGTCAAATGATTCTGTAACCAAAAATTTAACTTATTTCAGCAAACGCACTTTTAATCATAGGCAGAGGCTGGTGATTTTTGATGTTTTCAGTATCTTAGGCTTTAGAAAAATGTGGATATTTTCAAAGCATTCGTTAAGTACTGTGTCTTGCTTCTGTTGCACCCTAAAGCAGCAGAAACTCAAGTTCTCCATTAAAAAAATTCTCAATGTAACTTACTTTTGGGTTTCAATGAAGAATAAAAATCATAAGGAAATTTAAGAGCTAGGTGCCTGTACACAGTAATATCACATCAACAATTTTGCTGGAGTGGGAAGTTTAGGTTTGTCCTTCAGTCTGAAGTCGGTGGCAGTATTTACAAGTCTTGTATCTGCAGGTCATCCCCAGCGAGCAGAAAATTCTATTTATACAGTTTTAGAGCCTGTGAAGTAATTTTTCCTCAGTATTTTCCCCGTAAAAACATGGCAGTACACCCTACTGTATGAAATGTATTTGGATACGCTGCCAATTATGTATTCATCATTATTTTTCCAGTATTTCATATGTTTTCCAGTATTTCCAGTGTGCTGTACTAAAGATCATAATGGCCTTTCTACATCCACGATGTGTACTGCTACTTCAGTTGTAAGTAGCCATATTTGCCTGTAATTATGTTATCATTTCCATGATAAAAATAGCTTCCCATTGCTCCCAAGTAAAAAGAAACAATTACATGCCAGATTATGATGAGACACCGATTTTAAACAAGATTTACTGTGAATTAAATGATTGTTTGCTATATAAATATGTTTCAGATTGCTGAGACGATATCCATCAGGAAGATCTATCATTTATTCATATGACCTTCAAATGAAAACTCACACACTGGAAACTCTTTCCACAAGCCAGATAAAATTTAACTGGGTGTCACACAACAGCTATAGTTATCCTACAAATTTACTTTGCTCGCTGCAGTCATAGCAATATGTCCTGATTTGTTTGATGTTATTTGGATGCAAAGAGCACCTCCTCTTCTCCCCAGCCCACGCCATTCATAATTGATCCCCCCCCATTTTGCTCATACATTTAGTGCAATATTTATTCTCTGACTGTATTATACAGACCTGCCAAAATAAATACTTAGCACAGGCAAACAGTATCCAACCAGCATATGTTTGAACATAATAATTACCGTCAAGAGGCTGGTGAAGACTATAACGGAGCCATTTCAAAACCAGGCTGGACCAAGCACCAAAGAACAGTATCTGCTGTAGGGAAGTGCTTTGCTGCAAGACAAGAAGCAGAAGACCCAATACCTCCTTCATCAGTCGGGAATTATGCCATAATTATTTGCATTCACTTGTGCTTACTGACAGAGTCCTACACAATGGAAACCATAAATGCCACCGGAGCTTTTGTTTAAATCAGTCATTAAATAGTTCGAAGAGTTGTATTCATCAAATTATTGGGGAAATTCACTTTTACAGATATCTTTCAAGCCCAAAATTTTTCAATGGATTTGCACATTCTTTGAATGTGCATTTCTATCTCTGCTTGAATGAGGAAAAATCCCTGTTCTTCTTGTAACTCATATGACTATGGAGATTTAAAGATTAAGCAGTTCTTCAAAACAGAGAGTTTTTAGTGAGTTACTTGTACCTCATGAAACAATTCCAAGAGCCCAAAGATTACACAACAAGGAATCAGTAAAATTATAGCAACACTTGGAAAGAAATGAGAACAAGCAGAGTATTAAAATCTGTACAGAATTGTCCACAGAATTGAAACAGTGGTTATACCACACAGTTGACATGGGGATTATACCACAAATTTGTGAATAAATTGAAAGCTTGTCCCATCAAAGGGAGTTTCTGACATTTCTATTTGACAATAAAAATTTAAAGAAGCTTTCATGTATTTTCATTTAATTTTTATCTCTTACAGTGAAAAACTAATAGGTAAAAGCAACTTTATTCTACAGATGAAATAATAAAAGTGATTGTCCCCCTCTACTCAGTGCTGGTGAGGCCACACCTTGAGTACTGTGTCCAGTTTTGGGCCCCTCACTTCAAGAAGGACGTTGAGGTGCTGGAGCAGGTTCAGAGAAGGGTGACAAAGCTGGTGAAGGGTCTGGAGAACAAGTCTTATGAGGAGCAGCTGAGGGACCGGGGGTTGTTTAGTCTGGAGAAGAGTCTCAGGGGAGACCTTATCGCTCTCTACAACTACCTGAAAGGAGGTTGTAGGGAGGTGGGGGTCGGTCTCTTCTCCCGATGTTACAAATGACAGAATGAGAGGAAATGGCCTTAAGTTGCGTCAGGGGAAATTTAGGTTATCAGGAAAACTTTCTTTACACAGAGGGTCACTAATCATTGGAACAGGTTACCCAGGGAAGTGGTGGAGTCCCCATCCCTGGAAAGATATAACAGACTTGTTGATGTGGTGCTGAGGGACAAAGTTCAGTGGTGATCTGGCAGTGTGGGGTGAACGTTTGCACTCGATGGTCTTAAAGGTCTCTTCCAACCAGATGATCTGTGATTCTGTGCTGTAAACACCACCACAATTTTTCACCATGTGAAATGTCTTTTGAGATTATCTTTGTGTCAAACCTAACTCAATTGCTTCCAAATAATTTTTTGTTTGTTTAAATGCAGCAACACCTATCAAACATCTCAAAGTTCTGCAATTTCATAGGGGCTAAATGTAAAGCTAACAAATCGCAACTCCACCCTTCTTTCCCTTTGAGGAAACACACTGGGGTCTCGATTGTTCAGTTACACTGTAGTAATGACTAGAAACTGAGTCATGAATATTCTGTCCTGGAATGGAATATGTAGCAGAGGCAAGGCTCAGTTAACGTAATGATCCATGCTCAGGGAAGTCAATAGAAATACGGCAATTTTCCATAGATTAAGATATTCTCCTGTGGGAGACAACCCTAATTCCGAGTAAGAAATAGAGCATGTAATTTGCCCGAGTATTTATTTTGTTTATGTCCTTCAGAGTGATGAGGCTTTTAAACCGCTGGGTTTTTCTCCTGGAATGTGCATTATAGCATAGATCAAGGTGGTATTATTTGGGGAGCATGACTTCTCAGGTGTTATTTATCCAGCTAGAACAACATATACAACTTCCTCATTCTTTTCAGATATTCAAGTTAATCAAGCAGTAACAAGACTTTATGTACAACTATCTGTCCTGCTCCAGGCATGTTTTAACTAGGTGTAATGAAAATCTGCTAAATACAGTTTGTCCTTGGCTGTGTTTATAGCCAAAACATACTCAGTAGCATTTGAGCAGCACCTACAGCCGATATTTGTCACCAAGTAACTTTGTAAAGGGAGGCAAGGGTTGAAAAGTGGGGCTCCAACCACCGATACATCAATGCACATCTGCTGATTTATAGAATTACTCAGGTTTGGAGGAGTGTGTCTGAGATCAGAGTCTGGCATTATGTCTTATCTCATTTGTTGGGGCAGCAGCCTTCCTCTTGAGAACTCGGGAAGGGTGCTGTCGGCACGTGTGTTCAGCCCTTGGCTTTCCTGAGACAAACTAATGGCACAGAGCAGTTTGTTGAATGGCTCTGCCAGATAATTGATTTTGGTAATGATGCTCTGCGTCAGTTATTAACTACTGCAGCAGAAAACGTGAAGAAGTGGGAAGAATTGCAATGTAACGCAGCTTTGGTCAACCATCTGATTTTAATATTTGCAGCAGCTAAGTCTGAAATAAATGCATCTGGATCAAGAGACAAAGAATCATTTATCCGTACACTAAGCAACAGCTTGACTCTGATGAATGTGGTTTAAAACATCTGTTTTTACAGAATAGATGTTAATTCCTCTATTAATTTTAAAGTTCAAATGACAAAATTTTCCTTTCAGGAGAAAATGCTTTCTAACATGCCATTATAATAAATCACTTCCATCTGTCTATTTGCACTTCATTTTCAACCATAACCAAAACTGATGTAATGTTTAGGCACTCTGCTAACAAAATGATAACCAGAATCATGACATCCAAGATACACTAACTATATTAAAAGGATAACATTTTAAAATACGTTGACAGTCTAAGGAAAATTTAAAAACTCTGCTGACTCACACCTCGCCCAATGATATCAGTCATAAAGCAAGTACAGAATTTGCATCTGAGTGGTTTAAGTGGCCAAAAATTTTCTGTCTTAATAAAAAGGTGATGAAAAATGTATGACTTCCAAAAACATGCTACTGAAATGGGTACTGAATGATTCTTAACAAAACTATAACAGATTACAATCCAGCTGATTACCCAAACTCTATAATAGTTTGCTATTTTGTAGAAATAAGTGGCTGTAAAAGAGCATTCACTCCTTAATTTCTCAGCAAAATTTATGAAACATTTGGTTTGAATAGTGTGCAGGGTGTCTACAGTTTGAATAGGAGACGCTTCACTGAGTTAGTCAGTGGGACCCTTTTGAAATGACTCAGCCTACTGAAACGCCTTTGAATTTGCTGAAGGTTCCTGGTGTATACAAATTAGAGCAGTTTCACGGGCTGCTGTGCTGAAAAGTTGAGAGATACTGATGATTTTCCTGCATTTTAAATATTTAATAAATTACCATAGGCCTCCTTTTAAGTGTCTTGACTGTTTCCTTTTTCTTGCCACAATACTGGAGTCAAGGTGACACTGGATGAAATGTATTATTCTGGCAGAAAATCCAACATCTGCCTTGTGATCCATTTGTAGGGGTTTTTAGGTGGGAGATTTTGAGAGTCAGCCTTACCCCACCATCAGAAGAAAGGTTTGTCAGAAGGCTGTTTCTAATTGCCACTGGCTTTCTTGCCTCAGATAGCTAGCTCAAATATCTCAGATGGAGTTGACTGGGCTAGTGTTCAACTGTGGGAAGAAAACTAAGGATTGAATTCCGGTACCAGCATGGGCAGTGCTTCATCAGCTGTAGCTCTGGGCTTTGCCTCATATAAGTCTAAACCTAAGATGTGTTTGAGATGCCCCAAACACATCCTTACCCTGATGCCCCAGCCACATCCTGGAGGAGAATGTGGACAGGGGAGAAAAAAGCTGCAAAGTCTTCTCCTCACCCTTTGGCAGCCCCTCTTAAGACTCAGCTCCCTTGAAGCTCCTGGCTTTGTGTCTCTCCTAACCCTAATCCAAGGGCTAGATAAGAGTAGTCACAGACTGCACCTTATCTGAAGACCTATGGCCCAGAGGAGAAAGTCATTAGGGAAGAGCATCTGTAGAGTCTTCTCCCACCCTATGCAGCTTTTAAACCCTTTTCAATCCCTTTCAGCTGAAGCTGTTGGCTTTGTCTCTCTCCTGACCTTAAAAATAAGCCTAGGCATGGGATGAACTATACCCTGAGATGCCCAGCATTGTACTAGAGGAACGAACAAATGTTCAGGCACGAGCTCTTTGCACACCTTCCCCACCACTGGTCCCCCGCCTTGTATCCCCAGTGCCCCAGCCTTTGTGTCTCTCCTAGTTGAGAGACCCTCCTCTTGAGTTGTCCCAGTGTTGTGTTGGACCAATGCAAAGTTGATCTGATGTAGAGTCATACTGGTGGTGAGTTGTCCTGGTGTTGAGCTGGCCCAGTGCAGAGTTGTACTGGTGTTAGTTGTTCTGTTGTTAGCCCTAGATCTCCCAGCATGGCCCAAAAGTAAGAATTTTTGGCAGATAATTCTTTTTCCACCCTTCCAGGGGAGGCTGGGGTTGGTTGCTACAAAAATGAGGTGTTGGACCGTATGTACGTGTGTCTTAGGGCAAGCCGCAGACTATGTGGAGAAGGTCAAGCTGTCCTTCCCCTTTTGGGACAGGTGGATTACAAACAAAACCAAAGACCTCTGGCCTACTCTTCACTGGTAAAGTCCTTGGGTTAAAGAGCGAACTATGACAAAACCAAAATGTTCCCAAATCAGAGCTGGGTTATATCAGAATTTCTACTTTAAAGGATGTTTTGGTTGTTGGAACTGTGTTTTGTTTCAGGAGGCTGAAATGAGCTAGTGTTGGCATTCACAATTGTATCACTATTGGGATAATAAAATGCATTCTTTCTAATCAAGATTTGCTACTTTATCAAGTAGTTGAGGTTAGAAATACATGCTTTTGAACTGGTAAGATCTATGGTAAAGACCAGTAGCTGGAATTTCTCAGTAAATTGATACATATAAACTGTGTTAGAGCAATCGGCCTAAGTGACCAGGAAGGTATTCAATTTCTTTCTGGAAAATAGGATAATTCTCTACTGAGAATGTAATTTTCTGTACCCGAAGGAAACTTCACTGAATGGAGATACAGAAATCCTCAAGCTTTCTAAGTAAGACATCTAGCACGTGGTACTTGGTTACAATTATGCCTATGATGGCATTTTGTTTTTTCCTGGGCGTACACGTCAGGTGGTGATGTGTGTGATGCCCAGGGAGGTCAGTACCTTGGCAACAGTAGCAATTTACAGGTGATTTATTTTGAATCATTGCTGTAAGAAAGATTGCTCTGCCCATTTCTATTTGAAGTGTGGAGCCTCTACTGACCCTTCTGGGTGCAGGGCATGGCACCCTGCAAAGTAATCCATTAAAATGGGCTAAAGCATGAACAAAGCATCTAAAATGCCTCCCTGAGTGACTGTCTGTTTGTATAAATGCAGATGCAATGGAGGGCAAGGCAGACAAGAACTGAAATTTTGTGGTGATGACACTAATAGTTTCAACATCAATCGGTTTTGCTCCCATATTGGTAAAGAGCCGTCTAAAACCATTCATATTTCTAGTCATACTATTGTTAAATGCCAATATATAACAATACGAAAGAAGGAAACCCCTCAATCAATGCTCCATAAGTAAATGCCCCTTAAAACAAATGCTCATGTAAACAAAAATAGGATTATGTTTGAACTGCAGGTTTTCAAAGCGACTAAAGTGCCGCAATCAACCAGATGTTCTTGCTGAAGTGTTTGCAGCTACTGGCTTATGCTCCTCCTCATATCAGTGACTGAAAGCTGATTCATATTCTCCCAGAATATGAATTTTAAAGAAAATAATTCTCCAGCTGAATTTACATAATTGCAGAGATTTGAGCAGTGCCAGCACACTGCAAGTAAAGATTTTGCATATTGTAGTTAAATAAAAATCCGGTTTCTTACTGTATACTGGAAGCTCTGATGCCAACACATCAGACTATACAACCTCTAAAACCCCAAATGTAAGGATGAATTTATTTTTTTCTGTATGACATCCCCAAGAGCTCTAATATCTGGCTAAAACACTCATATACAGCAACGATGGCATGAACGGTAAGACCTTTTGCAAAGGCTGCTCCACAGATGCATTTCTATACTGGGACAGAAACACAGAAGGTCCTCAAAAATCACAGAGTATCATCCAGACAGAATTTGTGGGCAATTACTAACAACTTAATAGGATTATTTTTATATATCATTAAATTAATGTGTGGGGGGTGTGTATATTCACAACATATTATACAATATTACAATATATATGTATATATACATATTCACAAGACTTTATAGTCACAGAAGACAAGGAAAAAGCTCATGCAAAAGCATGCACGTGCTAAACATAGTGCCTTTGTCAAGCTGTCACAGAGCACATGCCGGTCATGTCGGAGGGTCTAGGTGTGTATTGGCTAGAGGTGATGACAGATGAGGAAAATTACACAGTCAGAGAGGTCACACGTATGTGTTGGAATAGCTGATGGTGGTGATAAGGGTTAAGGTGCTAGAGAGAATAAACTCCTGGTAATGGGTTATAAACGCTGTGTGTATCTGCATATTAAAGTGGTGGGTAGCGATAATATGTATAATTGTGAGGGTGGGCAGACAGCGCTAACAAGATGTGTGAACTGTAGGAGGTGATGGGTACGCATGGTAAAACGAGTAGGTTGTACGGATGCTTGTGTGATGCTGAGTATAGTGGTGCTGTGGGGAGCATACAGCAGCATATGCGCTGTGGTGGGATTTATGCGGTGTGGACCTGCTGTTCTTGACAAAAGTAGGTGGTGCTCATAGGCGACAGTTTATGTGAAGAGGGAGGTTGGTGTCCATAGAGGTGTGGTACGCTCACACATCTGAGCGGCTACAGCCAGCAGAATAAACAACTGCTGAGTATTTTGTACAAATGCCTGTGCTGAGGAAGTCTTGATGCAATGAGCAAGTGTAAGGGTGTGTGTATTAGTGAGTAAGCATGTCTGGTTAATACAGGACAGGCGAGTGGTGGTGGTATACGGAAACTGGTATAGTGGTTATGCGTAAGTATGTAAGGACAGCCTGTATGCATGGAGCAATAACATATGCAGAGGTAAGAGACATATTGCCCAGAAAGCGAGGTGTATGTAAAGGCCATACATGTAAAAAAAAAAAACCAAAAAATTTACACTTGCCAGGGTATAGAGATGCAGATTAGGAATATCTGCTGGTATTCATGTGTGTTTGGAACTGGCGGTGTGGATAAGGCCTGTAAGGCAGCAATGACTGTCTAGAGACGACAGTCTGAGTAGCTACGAGTGTACACGACTGAGCTGGTCTAGGATCGGGTTGTGCACAACAGCATGGTGTGGGTCAGGGTGTGGAAGCAGTTTGTGGGTGTACAGGTGTAGCGCGGGATAAATCATTTATGTAGTGATGGCTACGTGGTGTATGAATGGAGATGGTGTCAATCTCTATATAGTGCTGAGGGGGGGTTATAGCCTCACCCTGTGTGGATGCAACCCTATCAGGGATCTACATATGTTTTAAGTACAATATTAAGAGAGGGGGTTTTAGTGCTGGGGATGCAGCATGTCATGATTGAGCTTGAAGTGATCCTGCGAGTGAAAGCAGTATGCGAGGGACAGAAAAGCAGACAGATAGTGTGTTTGCATATCAGCACAGTTAGGATGGGCTTGGCACCACTGTGGTGTAAATAGTGATGGTGATCCGTAGTGTGGAAACTGGTGCCTGCACTGTCGGGTGTGTGATGGAGAGAGTGTGTGCTGGGGTGTCAGAATGTGGCAGGGGGAGCATGCTTCAGGACAGAGCATGTGGAGAGGGGCAGGATGCTGCTAGTGTGTGATGTCTGGTGGTGGTGCTGGGACAGGACAAGGTAAGGGGCATGGAGCTGGTAAAACACATGAGCATTGGTCTTTTCAGGCAGTGCAATGCTGTGCACTTAGGGTTGAAGGTTACGTGGTCCATCGTAGTCGGTGCCATGCCTGGTCCTAGTACCATGGGCTTACAGCAGCTGTGTAGTTATGAAGCATGTCTGCCCAGCTGACACTGCCCACCCACCTATGACCCAGGCTTTTTTCCTAAAGGAGAAAGGATGGTCCCTTTGCCTGGGATGCCCCCGGCCCGGATCCAGGTGCCGTGGAGGGGAAGCAGTGCAGAATGGAGGGGAAGGAGAGGATGCTGTCTGGGGGGGGACCAGTGCGGGGTGGGAGGACAGTGCA